>NW_022883288.1:0-13830 GCF_011952255.1 Bombus vosnesenskii | reverse complement strand
AAAATATATAAAATGGTCATAAAACCAAACTGGACGTACGGAATAACACTATGGGGAACAGCAGCAATGAGCCATATAATCAAAATAGAGGCATCGCACTCTAAAATACTCAGAACAATAGTAAGTAACAACAGTACATGTTCAGCTAGCCCGAGGGCCCGTTATAAATCTTAAGATTTAGACAACTAAAGTCCTTCAAACAGACAAACAGTCTTTGTCCCAACTACGGGAAGATAGGGGAGACCTGTTTTTCAACGAGCGGCGTCTCCCACTAGCAACTTTCCCTCGAGGACGGCTAACACCTTTTTCTAACCACCAATATGGAGATTGACCAATTAGCAGCAACGTTAATTTCCCTTACTTTCTGAACGAAGGCTTTTCTCGACGAATCCGATGATCTCGTGTCCTTGGACACACCCCATTATAGTTTTCCTCTGTGGCATCATCGGGACGGGAAGGTCATTCCCGTTCGCGATCTCATCGATGAAAAAGAGTAACCCCTTACGACCGGTGAATATTACGCGTCCGACTTAGATTTTGTGAGTACGTTCATCTATCATCCCGTCGACCGCGGATTCGTTATTGAACCTAGGATGATTGTCATTAGTTTCTCGAGTATCTAATTACCACGGTTACTTGTCCGGTTCTATGATAATCGTATTTGTACTAGCCAATGTCTTCTCTATTGCATAATGACGACGTGTAATCCAAACGAAGATTCGTTTCACGCCCCTAACCCTAATTGTAATGTAAACCCGTCATATATATATGTCGGAGATGAAAGGAAAACCAGAGCCTTCCCTTTGCAATTTTGGGAAAATCTTCTAATGCTTTAGCCTAGATTTTATCATAGCTGTAATTAAGCAATTGTTGTCATTTGTAATTGTTCGATATTTGTGATAGCGAAAGTGGGTTCGAGGTGACAACTGGTCGCCGAACGTAGCCACGGTCACGGGATAAACGTTTTGCCTGACGAAGGTGTGGATCGGTTGTATTGTTCTCCCTAGAAATCACATAGAATTGTACTTTAAAGATGTCGATATAATGGGACACACGTATTAGGAATCAATCTCCAAACAGAAACTGCCTAGTACCGGCGTTTGGATCTTTCTCGATGTTTCCAAAGAGTATACAACAAACTTTTGACAGAAATTGCCTAGCAACAACGATTGGAACCTTCTCGATGTCTCCAGCGAGCATATAACAAACAAATGCAGTCGTATAGCGAAAAAGATTTTCATCAGATATTCATTCGTGTGATCGCCTTGGAAAGTGATACATCGAGCAATTTACCGAGTGTCTCAGCAATCGTATTTTTGTGTTTAAAAATCATTCTACGCATAGAAAAAAGTTATCCCGTTGACCGTGGATTCGTTTGAACCCAGGAACATTGTTAATAGTGTTAATTAAATTCATTATTCGTAAAACCTATTAATTGTTAATCTCAATATTCGTTAAATTTATTATTCGTAAAACATATTATTCGTTACTCTTATTATTCGTTAAACTTATTATTCTTTAATCTAATCGTTCGTTAAACTTATCGTTTGTTAATCTTATCATTCATTAAACTCAGTATTCATAATATTTTGTAAAATCTTGTATATTCGCGTAAATATAATCTCTGTTGTGTAAAACGATGGCTAATTCAATCGAAGAATCGTTGTCACGCCGGGCGACTCTCTGCCTGGCCCAGGTCACACACCGCGGGCCAGACGGACACCAGATGTCCGCTCTTCCGTACGGCGTACCCTCAATAGCCTTAAGCACCCGTCATACACCCGAGTCACTTGCCTGCTAAAGTCCTTCAGACCCAACAAATGTCTTTTCTAAATCAGTTTCCAAAGACTATTGTTTACTACGGCTTGACACGGGAAAGTTAGCTTTTCTCACGTACGATGCTTCCTACCAGCAACTTTCTATCGAGGGCGGTTAAGGCCCTTCTTAGTCCTCCAACCTTCGTTTGTCCAATCCGAGGCAATGTATACTGGCCTCACCTCCTGACCTAAAATGTCATGAAGAAATCCGATGATCCCGTGCGCTAGACACCCCCATCACTAGCTTTCCTCCGACACAGCATCGTCACTCAACTTCACTTCTTCTACATCGTTGGAAAAGTCAACTACTAAGTAGTAACGCTAATGCCTATCGGGGCAGTCTAAGCATAAGGCGAGAGTCGGTCTCGGTATTGTCGAGCATACATTTCCTCTGCTAAATATCTTATAGTGCTACGTCCACTAATACATTAAATCCAATTATAACAGCCCTGCTCTAACGTACATATCTATCTTATCTTCGTACGATAAGTGATTATCTATCTATCTATGCTCATCAGTGTAATCTAAGTGTTGGAAATATATAATTAATAATTCTGTGAATCATAGTGTTATACAAACTCAATCACCCCTATTATCTCAACGGAAATCAGGGGATCGATCAAGTCGTGGTGTCGATTGTTATAATCGTAACGGTAATTTACGACTCCCGTTGACGTCTCTCCTAGCGACTACGTCTCCCCGCGCTTGGTCGAACAAACAATCGTTACGCGCCTTAAATTCTAATTTTAACCCGATTAAATTTCGGGTTTACATTAGAATTAAAGTTGGGGGCGTGACACGAATCTTCATTTGGATTACACATTGTCGTTATGCAATAGAGAAGACATTGACTGGTGCAAATGCGATTACCATAGAACCGGACAAGTAACCGTGGTAATTAGATACTCGAGAGACTAATGACAATGATCCTAGGATCAATAAAGAATCCGCGGACAACGGGACGGTAGTCGTACGCACTCGCAAAAATCTAAGTCGGATTCTGTGTTAATATTCGCTGACCGTAAGGAGTTAATCCTTTTTGTCGATGAGACCGCAAGAGAGAATGACTTTCCGTCCCGGTGATACCTCAGAGGAAAACTATGATGGGGCGTGTCTAAGGACACGAGTTCATCGGATTCGTCGGGGATATCCTACGTTCGGAAAGTAAGGGAATTGACGTTGCTGCTAATTGGCCAATCTCCATATCGGTAGTTAGTAAAGGATGCTAGCTGCCCTTGAGGGAGGGTTGCTAGTGGGAGACGTCGTTCGTGGAAAAATAGGTCTCTCCTGTCTTCCCGTAACTGGG
Organism: Bombus vosnesenskii; assembly: GCF_011952255.1. Taxonomy (NCBI): domain Eukaryota; kingdom Metazoa; phylum Arthropoda; class Insecta; order Hymenoptera; family Apidae; genus Bombus; species Bombus vosnesenskii. The sequence continues at coordinate 10,707 of NW_022883288.1, read as the reverse complement.
ACAAAGACTGTGCATCTGTTGAAGGATTTTAGGTAACTAGATATTAGTGTTTATGACGGCCCTCGTGCTAGTCGATCACGTACTGTGGAGACGCGTCAACATCTGGTAAACATACTGCCCGGAGAATAGGATCTGCGTGTGGCAAGCTACGGGACAGAAACCGTTGGAATGTTTACTGCCAAGTGCCGCTACGAATCTTTCTTTTAAGGAGTGCTATAGGATTACTCAATGCCTTTGTTAAATGGAGAGTTGGTCCCGTTGACCGCGGCCACGTTCGGCGACCAATTATCGAATTGAGCCCAAGCTCATTGTCACAAGACTTAAACAAATACAATTGGTTAGAATGACGGCAAATCGTTTAGTTACAACTGTAGATTTTAATTACAATGTTTCTATGGATCTTCCCGAGGTTTCAGAGGGAAGGCACCGGTGTCAGCTTATCTCCGACAAGTATAATTTTATAACGTATTACGTTAGATAGAATAACGTAATAACGTATTACGTTATATACTATAACGTTATAACATATTACGTTATATGGTATTTAGTATAACGTTATAACGTATTACGCTTTATAGTAGAATTTTACAACGTATTACGTTATACAGAACAACGTAATAACGTATTATGTTATATAGTATAACGTTATATCGTATCACGTTATATAGTGTAACGTTATAACGTATGACGTTACATAGAATAACGTTATAACGTATTACGTTAGGCAGTGTAACATTATAACGTACTACGTTATAGAGTTTATCGCTATAACTTATTACGCTATATAGTATAGTTTTATAACGTATTACGTTACACAGAACAACGTAATAGCGTATTACGTTATATAGTATAACGTTATAACGTATTACGTTATATAGTACAATGTTATACCGTATTACATTTTATAGAGTAACGTTATAAAGCATGACGTTCCGCAGAATGGCGTTATAACTGATTACGTTATTCAGTATTACTTTATAACGTATTACGTTAGGCAGAGTAACATTATAACGTACTGCGTTATAGAGTATATCGTTATAACTTATTAGGCTATATAGTATAATTTTATAACGTATTACGTTATATAGTATAACGCTATATGGTATAACGTTATAATGTATTACGTTTTATAGTATAACTTTTTAACGTATTACGTTAGATAGAATAACGTAATAAAGTATTACGTTATATAGTATAACGTTATAACTTACTACGTTATTCAGTATAACTTTATAACGTATTACGTTATGTAGTATAACGCTATATGGTATAACGTTATAATGTATTACGTTTTATAGTATAACTTTTGAACGTATTACGTTAGATAGAATAACGTAGTAACGTATTACGTTATATAGTATAACGTTATAACTTATTACGTTATTCAGTATAACTTTATAACGTTTTACGTTATAAAGAATAACGTAATAACGTATTACGTTATATAGTATATCGTTATAACGTATTACATTATATAGAGAAACGTTATAACGCATGACGTTCCACAGAATAACGTTGTAACGTATTACGACATATGGTTTAAAGTTATGAAGTATTACGTCTTAGAGAATAACGTTCTAACGTATTACGTTATATAGTATAATGTTATACCGTATTACATTATATAGAGTAACGTTATAACGCAAGACGTGCCGCAGAATAACGTTATAACTTATTACGTTATTCAGTATAACTTTATAACGTATTGCGTTATGAAGAATAACGTAAGAAAGTATTACGTTATATAGTATAACGTTATGACGTATTACGTTATATGGTATAACGTTATAACGTATTACGTTATATAGTATAATGCTATATGGTATAACGTTATAACGTATTACGTTTTATATTATAACGTTATGACGTATTACGTTAGGCAGTGTAACATTATAACGTACTACGTTATAGAGTATATCGCTATAACTTATTACGCTATATAGTATAGTTCAATAACGTATTATGTTACACAGAACAGCGTAATAACGTATTACGTTATGTAACGTAACGTATTACGTTATATGGTTAACGTTATACGTATTACGTTATATAGTATAACGTAGTATTACATTATATAGAGTAATGTTATAACGTTTGACGTTATAGAATAACGTTATAACTACAGACGTTATTCAGAATAACATTATAACGTATTACGTTATATGGTATAAGTTATACGTATTACATTATAACGTTATACTACGTTATATAGTATAACGTTATTATACGTTATATAGTATAACGTTATATAGTATTACATTATATAGAGAAACGTTATAACGCATGACGTTCCGCAGAATAACGTTATGTCGTATTACGTTATTTAGTATAACGTTATAACGTATTACGCTTTATAGTAGAATTTTACAACGTATTACGTTATACAGAACAACGTAATAACGTATTATGTTATATAGTATAACGTTATATCGTATCACGTTATATAGTGTAACGTTATAACGTATTACGTTATACAGTATAACGTTATAACGTATGACATTACATAGAATTAAGTTATAACGGATTACGTTACATGGTATAACGCTATAACGTATTACGTTCTATAATATAACGCTATATGGTATAATGTTATAACGTATTACGTTTTATAGCATAACTTCATGTCGTATTACGTTAGACAGAATAACGTAATAACATATTACGTTATATAGTATAATGTTATTATACGTCGTACATTACGTATAGAGTATATCGGTATAATTTTATAACGTATTACGTTTTATAGTATAACGTTATAACGTATTACGTTAGGCAGTGTAACATTATAACGTACTACGTTATAGAGTATATCGTTATAACGTATTACAGATATAACGTTATAACGTATTACGTTAGGTTGTAAAGTATAAGTATTACGTTATAGTTAATAACGTTATAACGTATTACGTTATAGTAGTATAACATTATACCGTATACGTTACATAGAATAACGTTATATACGTATAACGTTATAACGTATTACGTTATACAGTATAACGTTATATACGTATACCGACATTACATAGAATTATTACGTTATATTATAACGTATTGCGTTACGTATAGTATAATGAATAACGTTATAACGTATTACGTTATTCAGTATAACTTTATAACGTATTACGTTAGGCAGTGTAACATTATAACGTACACGTTATAGAGTATATCGTTATAACTTACTACGCTATATAGTATAATTTTATAACGTATTACGTTATACAGAACAACGTAATAACGCATTACGTTATAGTATAACGCTATAACGTATTACGTTCTGTAGTATAACGCTATATGGTATAACGTTATAACTTATTACGTTTTATAATACAACTTCATATCGTATTATGTTAGGTAGAATAACGTACACCGTATTACGTTATACAGTATAACGTTATAACGTATGACATTACATAGAATTAAGTTATAACGTATTACGTTATATTGTATAACGTTATAACGTATTACGTTTTATAGTATAATTTTATAACGTATTACGTTATATAGGTACAACGTTATACCGTATTACATTATATAGAGGAACGTTGTAACGCATGACGTTCCACAGAATAACGTTGTAACGTATTACGACATATGGTTTAAAGTTATGAAGTATTACGTCTTAGAGAATAACGTTCTAACGTATTACGTTATACAGTATTATGTTATACCGTATTACATTATATAGAGTAACGTTATAACGCACGATGTGCCACAGAATAACGTTATAACTTATTACGTTATTCAGTATAACTTTATGACGTATTGCGTTATGAAGAATAACGTAATAAAGTAATACGTTATATAGTATAACGTTATGACGTATTACGTTATAGAGTATATCGTTACACCGTATTACGGTACACAGTATAGCGTTATAACGTATGACATTACATAGAATTAAGTTATAACGTATTACGTTATATGGTGTAAGGTTATAACGTATTACGTTATATAGTATAACACTATATGGTATAACGTTATAATGTATTACGTTTTATGGTATAACTTTATATCGTATTATGTTAGATAGAATAACGTAATAACGTATTACGTTATATAGTATAACGTTATAACATATTACGTTATTCAGTATAACTTTATAACGTGTTACGTTATAAAGAATAACGTAATAACGTATGTTACGCCGCCCAAAACATCTGCACGCCAGCCCGCGCGACCGGACAACAACCGACCTGCGTAACGTCACTTCGACCCTCAATAAACCTAAGGACCCACCATAACTTTCACTTGCCTGCATTGTTTCGCCATATGTATTCAATCCGTTGTCTTGAAGAATTTCTAAAGCTTAAAAATATGCTCGAAACACAGTCGGTTTTAGAGGTGTCCTTGGGTTTATTAGTCGCCTTTAAAACACGGAGAAAGCGGGTATGCACCCATTAGGAAAATCCGAATAGCCCTGTAATAAAACAAGCTAGGTTTTTCTCACGCACACAGTCATCTACGCACCACGATGGTAGGAGATTCCCTACTCATCCCTTCGAGCAGTAGTGCAGGTCATGACCAATCGACACCGCGGATCGTTACCCTCACTTTTCCTAACGAAAGTGGGATCAACGAATACGCGTTCTTTAGGCACAGGGGCACACCCACACCGAACTTTTCTTCCGTATTAAAAAAAAGAGCGACAGACAGTCTACCAACTAACGCCTAACGCAGCAGTCTACACATAGCGCGAGAGTTGCATACTTCACGCACATCTTTTGTCGGTTCTCGGTGTTGTCGAACATACATCTTCTCTCCTAAACATATCACAGTGCTAAGTCCATTGACACATTAATTTCCATTATAAGAGCCCTGCTCTAGCGTACATGTCTATCGCATCTACGTGCGACAAGTTGTTAACTATTTATTTCTCTACGTCAGTGTAACTAAGTGTTGGAAATATATACTTTATAATACTGTGAATCCCAGTGTTATACAAATTCAATCACCCCTTATTATCTCAACGGAAATCAGGGGATCGATCAATTCGTGGTGTCGATTGTTATAATCGTAACGGGGATTTACGACCCCCGTTGACGTCTATCCTCGCGGTTACGTCTCCCCGCGATTGGTCGAAATTACAACGTATTACGTTATATAGTATAACGCTATATGGTATAACGTTATAACGTATTACGTTATATAGTGTTGAAGTGGTTACCACTTCTAAGAAAACTCTACATCTGGTCTTTTTTAATTTTCTCAAGCACTGAAGCCATCGACAGCGTGTAGACAAAAGACTGCGACGAAGTCAGGCCATAAACAGTAAACAGGCGACGTTGGCTTCGGGGTTTTTCTGTTATTAGGTAACACAGCTAGCTTGCGGATCTGGACCAGCTCAAATTGTATTTTTACTTATTACACTTCTATTTAAATATATTTTCTACCTTACAATTTATCCACGTGTTTTCTCTGCTTACACACCGAACAACCTCAACAATACGCTATTGATTATTTCCTGTAAATGAAGAATTTTAATATAATGTACAAAATATATAAAATTTAGCATTAAAATTGTCGCACATATATTTAAAAATTAATTGGATTAAAGAATTTTTCAAAATTTCTGAGAATGTAAGGCCGACGTAAGATTTTACACGGAACTAGTTTCCATTTTCGCGCGTAAGACTACGTCATAAAGACAGAGGAGGGGGTATAGACAGCGGACTTCAGACGCGCAGCGTAGACTTCCCTTAGTCATCTTACGACTGTGCTGTGAGGAGGGTGTTTTGCTCAGTGGTTTCAAATCCTTTGTGTGCAGTTGTGTGAATCTCTTCTGTATTGTTCTACAACAAACAGGAGCCGGATACAGGTTGGTATACTTTTTACTTACTCAATAATTAGGTGAAATAATTGAGAAAGCATGGCGAGGACAAAGAAGGGACTTTCGAAAACTAACGCCGACAAGCCAGAAACTGAACGGTTACTAACTTGGATTGACGAAGTTCGCCGCAAAAGATCAAAGTGTCGCCGAAAGCGCAGACGCGATTTACGGATTGAAGCAATGCTGACGTGCGCTCTTTCCAAAGCTAAAAATGATTTACGCATCCGGCGATTATCAGCAGCTTCAAAATGGCAGAAATATAAAAAACAATGCTTGAAGAAGAAGGTATATTATACAAATTATGAGCTCTACAATGGTGAGGACACGGAAAATTCGGGATCGTCTCAACAGAATCCCCGGGAGGAGCTATCGTGTCCTGAATTGGGCAGTTTAGACGATGTCGTGCCTAAGTTGGCAGAAATAAAAGTAACGTTACAACGCTGAAGTAGCGGGAAAAATGCAAGCGATCAGGTTTGGAAGACCTAACTGTGACAAGAGGATTTCTCGCAACGTTTTATCTACCTAATGCGTAGAGATATATGGAATCTCGAGCGATTACGGAGCACCGTGTATTACGTCGGTGCTGCAAGAATAGAAATTGCATTACTATCTTGATGTATATATGGATATTTTCTGTTTGCAGTCTCACCGTTCGAGATGGCATTGGGACAAGCGGAGGGAGTTGGTGTTCGCAACGATGCTGAAGCGTACTGCACGCTCGGGGACCCCATGTTCTCCAGTCTCTGCGCCTTTCGTTGGCTTAGTTTATATATTATATTGTATGCATTGGTTTGGTAATATACGTAATAATGAGCGTTCGAAGTATGTTCGAAGAGTGTTTGATCCGATATTTTTTATTTTCAGAAATATATACTTTGCATGTCTTATAGTTTAAAGAAAATTTGTATAGTACATTTTAGCTTGTAGATTTAGTAGTATCGTTTCTAATATTCGCTCCATTATTCTGTACGTCAAGATTTTGTATATTTGCTTAATGTTGATTAACAGTTTTGTAGACTTTAAGAAATGAAATGAAATTAATAAAATTTGGAAAATGTTTACAATTTTTCTGCAATCTTCTAGTTCATATTAATGGCAAAAGTGCTTTTCTGCCCCGCATACTACACATAACAAATTTCTGTCGCAGGCAAGAGACCCGTACATGAACCCAGGCTGTTGGCGGTCATCGGCAACATTATTTGGCCTGTCTGTGTATGAGATAAGGAGCGACGAGAGAGGATTGGTACGGCATAAGGAAGGGGGGAAATGTGTTTCTTTTTAGAAAATCGTGCATGAAGTTTTCTGGCTGACGAATGGGTTGCACCATGATCAAGTTGTACATAAACGTATCATCTCTCCGCGCTTCCGTATCTTGAACATCCAAGCATCAACTAATTCGAAAATCGTCTGACGCGCGAAACTCATAGGCTTATTGTGACGTACTACAGCAAATTGTAGCAAATCTTATTTGGTGGGCTCTAATACCTTTCGTACGTTATCTGGGCAAATGTGTTTTCTCATGTCCGGGGAAGTTTTTTCATAGCTTGTACCACCAGGTTGTATGCGAGTTGTCGAAGCACACAAGACAAGCCTCCGGTGAATATCAATAAGGAGAGACAGCGCTAGGGGTAATGGCCCCTCCTAACGCCAATTCAATAGTCAGGAAATATTAGGACTGGCTAGAACTAGAGAACGAGTGAAGGGGGTGCAACTGAAGTTAATTCATTAGAGAATCCTGGAGCACCTCTGTCATACGCGTCGGGCGGTCATCGTGGAGTTTTAGTCGGTAAGAGTCCGACACTACTCTGCTGTTACGCAATTACTGCAACAGCGGAGTGTCCATGAGGATTTCTCCACGTAAAAAAAAAAAAAAGAAAAAAGAAAAAAAAGGTTGTATGTTAGTTACTCTGGCTTATCAATATGCTCTGTTCAAAGTTTACCAAGCTGAATACTGTCACAGGCCTCTATCTTCCTTAATAAGAGCTGTAGGGGATCGAATAATGAGACTACCAAAATGTGTACTCGTTAGTGTATTTAAAACAGATCTTGTCGCGAAACGATATTTATACAGACGTTTAGTCACAGTTTATACTGAATCGTTTGCGCTCACGTTCGTTTATTCATAATCGTCAGAAGAAGGTCAAAAGATACAAATTCGTCTTGTTTTACAGTTACATGTAGCGGCGCCATTATTTTGCCCGGAGTTCATAATTCCTTACAATACCTCTAAATATTCCGAAGCAAAACAACAACTTGGTTTGAAGCAAATTCTAACTCTTGTGCCGCTACAGAGCTTTTTAAGGTATGGAGTAAATTGAATGCATCTTTGTTGAGTCTAGATGATCCAGAATGGCGAACTACCGCAAGTAGAGCAACTAATCGAAATACTAGACATGCACATATACGTAATATGTTTAACATGGATAGGAAATTGTTTTGAAATTTAACAATCATTGCAATAATTACGTCGGTTCGGAAGTCGTATTACTAGATACTTATTGTAATATCGTAAAGTAATTCGAATTAGAAATCAGTTGAAAATAGAAAAACCGTGTACGTCGTGTTTCTGTGCTTCGTTTACATTTAAGAGTGCCTACGTGACTAAAGGCACGTAGTTGGTAGTTCTTACATAGGTATGAGGGAAACAATAGACAACGTTAGAAGAAGGACGGTTTCGCTACGCAAGGCGAATCGAAAAGTGTGCGTGTTGCGAGAATCAGAGCTAATTGAGTCGTCGAAGAGTAGAGTCGTTAGAGGTATCGAGTCGTCGAAGAGTAGAGTCGTGAGAATTGATAGAGTTGTTAGAGAGAGAGAGAGAGTGTGTGTGTGTGTTAGATTCGTTGTGACGAGAGTGGTAAAATAACTGTAAAGTTATTTGATATAGATGCGAGTATTGCATTTAGTTTCCGTTAAATAAATATCGTTTCCTGTCCAATTTATATTTGTATATTCAATTTAATATTAATAAATTGTAAGTAATCGGGAAAAGATTTCTATCCTTATTTTCCGATTTTACATTATTTTCACAGATTTCAATTCACTTATTCATTGATTGATATTAGGACAAATGAGGAACTTCGCATCTAATTAGATTAACAAATAAAATGTATTGTTCCTGATAAATGGTATGCAGAATAGTATAGGAAATAGAAGACTGGTTTATATTACCGTTCAAGTGACTGATAGTAGGAAAGCAGTGATGGAACATGAGGCAACGTAATATAAAATTGAATCCCTGAGTATAGCATGCAGATAATATTTTGAGTGTTGACGGAGGACAAAATTATGCACATTCCTTTTTCAATTCCGAGGAAATACATCAACGATGAGTCAGTTGTCAAAACACGATGGAAATTGCTCATTGTCAATTGAACAAGTTTGATATAATTACAAAAGCTTAAGATTTAACTTGAAATTTTTTGAAGAAATTTATTTTTATTATACCTGATGTCAAGCGCGGTATTAAGTATCATGCTTTTATAACTATTGTTTTAAATATTTTTGTGTTGAAATAATGTCGTTTGGGTGTCTGTTTTGTACTGGAGGAGTACCCGAAATAATTATACTCGTCGCGTACAGCTAAACAGCTACAGGCAGTTGTTTGTATTCCTGGAACGCGTTGGATTCGTGTTTGCATGGTACGTTGATTGGAATGACTTAGAGGTGGGTTACTGGGGGTGCGAGTAATTATGTTTCAGCCAGGATTGGATAGAGAACGCGTTTCTAATGGTCTCTAGAAAAGGTTTCTAATTGGATCGTTATAGATGTCGAATCCTTTCTGCTAAATACGTTTTTGGGAGACATTAAGTTCATAAAGGTCATATTTTTAAAGAGGAGGAGAGAGGTGGTATGCATTGGATAAAGGTAACAATTTTATATGCAGGATGTTACGCCACGAGTCTCACCACAGGCTGTATTTTCTAACCGTCGCTCGCGGTCCTACAACGTCGCAGGCGGACCATCTTATCTGCCCGCCGGATCATATACAATGTATCGACGAGAGCATAGTTGTCGCCAAGCAGCGAGCTCTAGAAACGTCGATTTTTGACCGTTACGATTTTCACACAAGAAGAGGTATACGTGATCATAGGCGCGAGCGGTGGCGTGACCCGAGCATAGTGGGGGTCGTCTTCCAAATGAGACAAAGGAATAATCGAAGGGCGATCAGTTCCTTCTGCCGAGTCAAACGTGACACTTCGACAAATCTGACGAGCAAACGAATTTATCTAGAGAGTCCGCAAAGTCGAGTCAAATTTCTGTAATATAATCATCATATTATTGTAAAATATATTATTCTATGTAAACCTGTTAATACAGTGTTACATTCATTAAACGACCTCTGTTATCTTAACCGAAACAGGGAACGACTATTTCGCGGCGTTGATTAACATAATCGTAGCGAATATTTACGCCTCTCGCTGAAGCGTTTTCCTAACGACCGCGTCTCTCCGCGAACGGTCGTAACATTTGGTCCTTCGAGCCGGATACGTGGCAAGTGAAAAGTGCACGCCAGTGACATCCACTACCATACAGTGCCACGTGAATCCAATAGAAACGGCAGCAGAAGCGTTACCACTCCAGTGAAGTCAGTAGCGCCAGGGACCATCAGTTTTGAAGCGGCATAACCCTCTTGAAAACGCAAGAACGCAACCACGCAGCCTCACGCCAACAACTAGAGGGTCGACTTCAGTAAGAACACGTCTTACACATTAAACGAGACACACACGGTGACGAGTAAAATTACACTCGCAACCACAATGTAAGCTCGTTCACTGCATTCTTTTCACAATCTGCTATACCAATCGAAAACACAGAGAAACTTACCTCCTTGCATCGGAGACGAGGCTTTCAAATCGGTCGATTTACCTTTCTATCGAAAC
>NW_022883287.1:0-21769 GCF_011952255.1 Bombus vosnesenskii | reverse complement strand
CATGTGTTGCTAGTGTTGTAGCCATCACTATTTTCGTTCGAGGACTATCGAAGGTCGATCGTTTCCACAGCTTCCTTCCGTCGTAAACCTCGTTCTTCCTTCTATCACGCTTCAAGGCATAAGGATCGAGAACGGGGTTTGCTGCCATTTCAAGCGCGCCCCGCATTACTCGTTCTCGTAAGTTCAAAATTCGTTGAGCGCTTTGCTTCGCGGATGGCGAATCTTCTCAGCTTCTCCTGGTAGATTGTCTTCGTCTTCTTTCGTTTCCAATGGCAGCATCCGCCTTGGATGAACGATGCTGCTTCCTTGGAATCTCCACTATGTCGCCTATCCGCGTATTCCATTAGACCGACCTCAGTCAGAATTTTCTTCGTAAACATGGAACAATTTAAGCTATATCGAGCATGTACCACGCGTTATATCGTCTGTCTTTGTCTTCCGCCACTATACTCATCGTAATTTTTATTCCAATATAACTTATCGCGTAAAAGTTTTTTATCACAAACAAGTTGCTTGGTCGAAAACTCGAAACATCAGCAACTATGGTGGAGCTATCGAAAAGCTAGCTTCCTGTTTCCATGACCAAGAAATATGTTGTCAAGATCGTCATTCTGAACAACTTTTTCTTATACATATAATAGGCTCCGTTTTAGTTTTAGAGTTGTACACAAACGTATGTTTGATAGTGTATATGAATTTTCCTTTTATATTTTCTACAAAATTGTATATTAACATAACATAATACATTAATCGTACATTAGACATAACAAATCTACTGATTAAATACTTATTCGTGTAGCTTAGTATTTTTCCTTCTTTTTTAATGTTACTGGATTATAATCGCCTATTTAACTAACCTGGAATTCCTTGGAATTCAGTGATTGTAATTTTTGTTACTTTTTCCAATGTTTATAATGTATGATACTGTAATATCGTAAGGTAGTTTGAACTAGAGATCGGTTGAAAATAGATAAAAACCGTATACGTCGACTTTCTGTGGTTCGTTTACATTTAAGAGTGCCAACGTGATTAAAGTCACCTAGTTCTTACATAGGTGTGAGGAAAACAATAGACAACGTTAGACGAGAAGGACGGTTTCGTTTTTCAAGGCGTCGAAGAGTAGAGTTGATAGAGCTGGGGGGGGGTTAAGGTTAATTCGTACAAAAAAAGGCATGTTTTTGTGAATTTTTTCTGACGATACAGTTAAAATTTCTTTTTTAAAATCAATAGTACATTGAAGTATGACATTCGAAGAATATTGTGTAAAATTTTCACGGAGAAATATTAAAAAATACGGCAATGGCAGCAATTATTCGGACGTGTCTCGGAAAAAAGTATAATTGCAGTACCCCTCAGAACTTGGTGCTGGAGCATCAGAAATCAAAAAGTTGAAGTTCATTCGTTAGGCAACAGCCTTCCCCAGGTAACGCTGCGAAGGTTTTTTTCGAAATTTTAATTGTTAACTTTTTCCGAACACTTTGAAGGGTAAAACGCGATTTTGTGCGAAAATTTTCGGCTAATTTGTTATTTCAAAATAAAAATAATTAACAAATTTGAAAAGTTTCTGTAGCGTTACCTGGCAAATTATGTACAGAAATAGTCTTCAAAATTTCAAAAGGATGGGTGCAGTAGTTTTGAAGTAATTGAGGGCACCGACTTTGAAAACGTGAGTTGTGGGGAAAACGCTTTAAAGTTTTGAACACTAAAAAATCTGGTATAAAACGTTCATAAACGAATTTTATCGGCTTACCTCTTCACTAGCGTAGCAATTGTTGAAAAGACTAATAAAAAATCAATTATCCTATAATATTTTTCACGATCTTTCGTAACCTGATCTTCAACGGTCACTTATATTTTTTTATCTGACGCGCTACTTGTTAAAGTGCCTTCGTATTATGCGGAGGTGCAATTTTTCTAGGTCGATATAATCTCGAACTAGTTGATTGTCTATCAGATCTAGTAACTTTTAGGCATTTTAGTAATAATTTAACACAAAACTTAATGAAAATTGAATATTTACTCCTACATTAAATTTTTTACTCTACACTGACAAAATATACAGTACAGGTATAAGGAGGTTTGTACTTAAGTCGTTAAGTACTATAAATAGATCTGGAGGTAAGATTAGGTATTATATGGAGAAAAAAACGTCTGCGAAGTAACAATAGCACGCTTGGATCGGGTAGGTAATAAAATCCGCCATGTACAAAAATACTCGTAACTTCGTCAATTTTGTTCCAATCGACTTGAAATTTTGACACAATATTCTTAAGATGTTATGCATTCAACTAAAAAATGCAAAAAAAAATTTTAACCCCCCCCCCCCTAATCGAGACACCGAAGAGTAGAGTCGAGAGAATTGATAGAGTTGTTAGAGAGAGAGAGTGTGTGTGTGTGTGTTAGATTCGTTGTGACGAGAGTGACCAAATAACTGTAAAGTTAAATAAATATCGTTTTCTGTCCAATTTATATTTGTATATTCAATTTAATATTAATAAATTGTGAGCAATCGGGAAAAAATTTCCATCTTTATTTTCCGATATTACAACACCAAACATAATTTTCAGTTCTTTCTGATTCTTTAATGACAGATGATTGACATTTTTTGTTTCACTGACGTGTGACAATCGCAAAAATTTTCAGGGTCCCATAATTATGTGTTGAAAATGACAACGTATGTTCTCGCTCGCCATCTATATGCTGACGGCTAGTTACAAAAGGGAATAACTAGAAGATGTTACTAGACACGGCCGATAGACCAGATCGATAGTTTAAGACATCCTTTTCGTTCATTCGTTCGTGTCCCTTCCAAGTGTGTGCAATAAAGGTTTTTCGACTTCGAGAAATGTGGTGTTTTCCATCCGAATAATAAAGTAATAACTAAGGCGATCCTACCTCTAAATATAGATATAACAACATTATGTTACCATAGTTTAGAAAGACCTGCCCTAAACATCTCAACTCAAAAGTTATAACAGTTAAAAGTTAGCTAAATTATTAGGTTGTTCCAAAAGTTACTTTCATTTTATGAGGAAATAGTAGATGCACGACATTTTTTGTTTTACATTATTTTACTGAATTATAATTAAGTGAATTATAACTATTAAATATAATCCAATAAAATAATATAATAATTTTAACAACAATTTTTAATAATTAGTTTTGATAATAATTAATCAATTATAATTCGAAAAGAGTCGAATATAAAACGAAAGGGATCAAGAAATGCTATGGGATACTTACGCTATAACGAATGTTCTAACGATCTTTCATTGTAGTCCAAACGTTTTTCCATTCTTCTCTTTGGGTTACGTAGCTCTTTCGTTATGTCTCTTTCTGTAATTTTTTAATTTTACAGAATACAACGTTAGCACAAACGTTGAAGAAATATGAAGATACACTCCGAGATAACAAAATATAAAGCTTCAAGAGTGGAGATATGTACTCCGAGATAACGAGATAAAAAATAAAACGTTGGATGCCTTGAGCCCTAGTAACAACGCAAGAACACACACTGTCTTTTAAGTTCCAATAAAAAGTTTGTGAAACTCAGAATGAGTATTATGAGCATGGATGCTATTTAAACGTCGAAATCTATGTAATAATACAAGGCAATTACTTTTTAACTTTTGGGATGCAATGTATAGGAATCGATGTTTGATTCGCATTATTAAAAATCTTGGAAGTAACTTTATCAATTCCAGGACAGATTTCCTGATGCACACACATCATCGAGAGATAAATGTCGCCTGTTTGGTATAAACAGTTTTTGTTGTGATAGATAAAGTCTCGAAAGAATTTCCGAATTGAATTTCTGAAAATTTATGAATTTATGAAAATTCATATCTCGTGTTAGAATCAACAGATTCATTATCAAGGAGAATATTATAACCTGCATTAAAGAAAATCCTGCATCACAGCGCCAGATGATCACTGTTTTATCTAGAGATACTAACAAAGCTATTATCTATTAAATCTAAAATATTCATTCTTGAATCGATGATAACAAGATCTATGAATGATGTGGTTTTGGAACAAAATGCGATATAGGATCTATGAAGTTGAAACTGCAACTGTTTCTGGCTGTCATGCATTCATTCGTTGACTCCTCATTTCTTCGCGTTTGTATCTCTTCAGATATCTTCTTCTTTCGAACAGTTTCACTCATGAAAAGCTAAATATCGTAGGATACGCGAAGGGAACAGAAACTCAATCGGATAGAAAAAGCCAAATATAAAACAATACAAAAACTATGTATATTATATTAATATCTCGAAATATAACATCCGTTTCGGTTCATATAGAACCGAGGAGAACAACAAAATTAAATAAAAAAAACTCTACGATTATTGTTACGCAAATTGCCAAATTCCATATGTTCGAAATTGAGATCTCCTGCAATAAAATAACAATTATTTAAAAAGATATATAATATATATATATAATAATAGAAATAATATCTATAATAATATATATGATATAAATTATACAAGTACGTCTAATTCATTGGTAAACTCGGTCTTTGCTGAACAAGTTGCATAAACAGAAATAATAAAGAAACTAGTATTCTTGGCGATTCTGATTCTAACTATTGCGAACTTTATTTTAGTTCGTTTTACTCCGCTACTAATACTTACGAATCGTATTTATTTGTTTCGCTCTTCGTTAATATTCCACATTCTCTTTTGCCATTGCCTTTTTAACACTGACAATAAGCGTTGAGAGAGCAATCTTGATGTGAACAGGATGACCAAAACTTTTACACGAAACGCAACAAGGTTGATTTGTGTTATCCTTGCTTTCTTCGATACAGAAATCTGGATCAATACTTGCATCTGGATCGTAATTCATCGTTGAATTTAACGCTGCGACAGTCCGTTGCAATTAGAAGCAACATGACCTAAACGTTAGCAGGTCTTACATTGCATTTCGTTTGTCACATCTAATTTTTGGTGAAAAGTGAATGCAAAATACTGAAAATCAACCGAAGATCAGAAATTGAAGAAAATATCAGGCTGGCTTTTGACACTAATCTCACCAGGCCCGGTCAAATAACTGGTTTTAAAAGTTGAGAAATCAATTAATCGGAGAATATAAAAATTCACGTAAAGCTAAATGAACAAAAGATATAACGATAAATGTACAATTTTAAATTAGATATTTAAACCAGTCATTTGACTAGGGGTGGTGAGGTTAGTGTTAATTAAATAGTTTAGTAGTCGTTGAGCGACATTTTGAATATTCATTCGTATAATAATTAGCAAAATAACTTTTCTTCGTTGATTCCTCCACCATAATTAATTTCCATTATTTATATCCTTCATTACACATTTCTTAATTCCCCGTTCATTCAGGATATTTCTAAGAATAAAAATCATTAGATCGGTCAAAACTTCAGGTACTACGTCGTGATAATAAAAATGATATAGAGAAAATATCAATGGACTTCAAATTTTCAACCGTGAAAAAATTATTCTCTTACTACATTTTGGACTTAAAAATAAATATCGTTCCACTTTTATTATTTTTATATTAGTATTAAAAGCGAATACGCACTCAAAAAGCGCTTAAGACTTCATCTGCATACTGTGTCATTGCGGAACAGTAATTTTAAGTAATTTTTCACTTTCTCCATGCTGTTGTTTCAATCTTGCTTTGTTTAACGAAATTAAGATTATAAAGTAAGGTAACTAAAGTAATAAGTTAGACAAATGTGTCTGTGATGTTGCCAGTAGGGCTACGAATTATTGTACGATATTTGTAAATATCGACGTAGAGAAAGAATTGTGCTGCGCAATTCGAAAGATTCCTGCTGCGTAATTCGAAAGAAAGTGCTTCGTAGAATAGGAATGTTTTTGTTGATGTATACATTTCTTTGTCTAGATCGTTAACTGCGTAGCTGCTTGTGCCACCGGCTCTTGTGTCCCCCTTCCCCCCTCCCGTCACACTTTGTAAGTTACTCGGCGAAACTAACGTACAAAGAGTCATTTAGTCGTCTCATTTCGTACCGATAACGTCGATAGCGTTGCGTCAGGTTTGTAACGTATTATAACCTATTGGTGGCGTCGGTTCTTTATTACTTTCATTACTGTGTTTTTCGCATTATACATTACTATATTTTTTAACTTCGTAACATAT
This sequence comes from Bombus vosnesenskii, assembly GCF_011952255.1. Classification (NCBI taxonomy): domain Eukaryota; kingdom Metazoa; phylum Arthropoda; class Insecta; order Hymenoptera; family Apidae; genus Bombus; species Bombus vosnesenskii. The sequence continues at coordinate 15,631 of NW_022883287.1, read as the reverse complement.
ATTTTTTTTGATAGAGGTGACGCGCAAGTAAACTCAAGTACTTCAAAACAAAATTTCGCATGCGTTTCTGTAGTATTATTTAAGTATATTTAGTTGTGAACTTTCGAAATCTTGCAAATATTTTCAACTGTATTCTAGTGTATTAGTGGAGTGTATATCTCATATTCTAGTAACGAACATTCATAGTATAATTCTTGCAACTGCTTACATTGCATTCATGGTATTCGCAAACATTTGTTCGATATCTAGAAATATCTTGTAATTTTAAATTAATATTTTTCATACGTAAAAGAAAAGTAGCACTATTTTCTAAATAAACGTTTGATAGAGAAAAGATGAAAGACATCGAAACTATATTTCGCTTCTTTTCTACTCCCCATCCCATCCCACCCCACACTACCCATAAACAACTCTATTTTTAGGGAATATTTTTGACCGCGTGCAATGCGGTTTGTAGAGTCAGTGTTTGCTCCGCAAAAGTATTTTTCAATATTTTCCAATCACGGTCGTTTTGATTAAATTCAATTAAATAATCACACGCGAAAGTAGTCAAATTTTATCAAACAATTTTCTACGCGACATTAGAGCTCTTGTTCGCCGGTTATAATTTTTGCGGTCGTGGTAATGTGGTCTTATTTTATATTCTTTTGAATATTCTTTTCGATAATAGAGTCAGTGCATCAAGAAGACAAAGCCTCTGCAGGATCTCAAGAATGTAAGTAGTTTTACATATTGTATTTCAATTTGTTCTATTTATTATATATTTTTTTTTTTTTTTTGAAATATTGTTAATTATACAATAAAACGATTGATAATTTAGAAAGCTGTAAATGTCCTTTTTAATTGAAATAAAGTCTTAAAATCTTAACATTAAGGTACAATAAAACTGTCTGATACGTATCAAAAATCAGTGAATGTTTTATTCTCAAACTTTTATATTAGAGTTTCAATTTATATACTTATCAGAGTTTAGTCTTTATTGTTGTTAAATTTCCATGCTTATCATTGTGTATTAACAATATTAATGATATTTTCTGTTTTGTTATAGACATATCACAGCTTAAACTTCTTTGTCTTTTTTGGGAATGCTCCAACGATGGCTCAAAAGCCAAGAATGTAAGTAACTTCACATATCTTACTTGAATTATGTGTATTCTGTATATTTTGCTTTCAATACTATTGATTAAGAAATACAATTTGATTGAAAATTTCATAGGTTAGGGTTTTCTAAGATTATTCTTCTATTAAAATAAAAAAAGTGTTAAAGTCTTAATACCAAATTATAAAACAAATGACTAATATATTTAAAAAATCGTTAGATTTTTGATTTCTAGATTTTAAACTTTTATATTAGAGTTTCAGTTTTTACATTTATGGATGTTTATTAGAATTTCAATCTTTATTATTACTAAAGTTAGGAGTGTAATAAATTTCCATTTTTCACAATCTCCAACATTCCAAATAATCAGCGATCACTTATCGTATTTTGTTTTGTAACAGATTTTTCATAACCTCCATTTCCACCATTGGATTTTCGACAGTTCCTGCCTGATGTTAGTCTTTGAAATGATATTTGCTGAGATAATGCAGTGTCGATGGGAACGTTTTCCGCTTCTCCGCTTCTAATGGTGAGTCGCATGCGTTTTTGTTCCTCCGGTCACTCAATTATGTCGTAGGATGAAAGGTCCGAATCGGCACGGGTGACTGGTTGTATTATGTAGAATTTTTTGCGAGCATAGTGACCGCGGGTATTTTTTACACCCGTGAGTAGTAACATTTTTTTTCATATCTTTATTTATTAGTTCAGGATAGGTCTTCTTACACATCGCGATTATAATCATTAATTTTTTAATAATTAGTTTAAACATATAAATTTGAGAATATATTCGTGGTACTGACAAATATGTATAATAGTATTCAGTATAAATATTTGCAAAAGGCAAATATCTAGACGAATATACTTCTATGACATAAATACACTTAATCTTAAGCAATGAATTTTAGTATAAATAAGAGGTACCGAAGGAAAAATCGGATGCCCTCCGATTTCGTTGGAATGAAAGATGCAATTTTTACTCAATGATAATGACGATACATGCAATACGCGATACATTCATTTTGTGACAATATTAATTATAATATATCACATTCTTTTGTTTGACTTCAGATACTATAAACGTAAGTAGAATTTAAAATATGAATTAAAATTTATTTCTTTTCCGTACAAGAATGTGTGAAATTTTATGTGCAAGAAGAAACTTCGCGACAGGCAGATTTTTGAAACAAAGCAATAATTTTGAACGCTGTTTCTGCATTTTTGGAAATGTGCTTTGACGAAGAGATTGCCGAAGATTATTTCTATCTTGGTAATGCATTTAGAGACAATTATTCTATTTCATCGAGTCTTAGTCTTTTTTCAATTAATGTTACTTTTTTGATAATATTAAAATTTCAGTAATTTATTAAATTAATAAAGCAGAGTTATTATAATCCAAAACGAAGCAATAAAATGTAAAATCAAAGGACGTTAGTCCGTTAAATACAAATGAGACAAACTAATCATGCTTTTAGATTAGGATTTTCAGATTTAACAATTGCCGTGCCCATTGTCAGGATGTCATTCACGTGCTCAGGTGTTACTTGAATGGGAAAAAGACATTGGGCACGATGACTATAATTAATGCAAAAATTTCTCAGCTGCTGACCATGTGTTAGGGGTATCGTGCACGACGTATTTTCCACATTGTGTGTGTGTGTGTGTGGTTAGGCTGTGGAATTGCGTCGTTCTTCTCATTCGCTACAACTTAAGATACGAAAAATGTGGAGACGTATCAATACAATCACAATTCGTGGTAATATTAGCTACACGATTAAGCGTAACACGCTGTTAATATTGCTGTAAATTACAATTATAATTCCAAGTTTACTTATATTTATTTTAACGATATAATTTCTTTAGATGTGTTTTATCACTTTTTGCGCAATGGTCACTAGCCTTCGTCAGTCGATTTCAGGAAAATGGTACGTAAATTAGAGTGTACATGTTGCGTGTTAAGCTCGGGTGTTGGAGGCATCTCGGGACATTCTCTCTAGTGGAGGCTCTTGCGCCCTGGTGATATGTGTGAGAACCGTGGAGGTGAACCTCTGATCGGGTAGACGCGTTTTCGAGTGACCAACCTGCTTCAGGGAATTTCATTCGAATAATCGACGGTAAAGCTGACACGAATGGAACGTGTCATCGCGTCTGGCTTTGCTCGTCGATTTATTTAATTTCGCGGTCGTGATCGCGAGTAGTTTTCGAAACGAACGTTAATATTGCTCGAGCATGCAGATGCGAACGGACAGCGATCGCTATATGATCGTTGTTCATTTATGTGCACTTGGATCAGCTTCCGCGATTTATCTTTTTATTTCACCTTTGTACTTTATTTTTTGGTTTGCTATTTAGAAAGTCTCGAGCTTAGATGTAAGTTTCAGTGGGCATTGCGCCCGAAGAAAGAAGAGGTTACGAGCCGAAGAAGCCCGGCAAACTGCCATAGAAGAAGGTAACTACCAATGACTCCGCATCCTCTGGACTATCCAGAGCACGGGAAGTCATTCTTGTTACTACTTTGTCATTATGCTCGCTTTTAGTATTTAGTAGTAGTAGTAGTAGTAGTTCTTTTTTTGATCGGTGAAAGGGATGGACGTAACGAGTTAAAACACAAACTAACCGGACGAGAATGGGTGGAGACAGCTCGGGGAAACGCCGCGTCATTTTTCGTTAAATACTTGCCTAACAAATCTGCTGGCTCGTCCGGCTTTTGACGCCCTTGTTATTCGTACTGTGAGCAAACAATTACCCCCGACTCCTCCATGATAACTGGCCGAAAACGAAAAAAAAACGAGGTAGCACGAAGTCGGGAGAGGCAGCATCGAAAAACAGAATGATTAATCGTAGTGGGCTCGCGTACGTGTACTCTCGCCCCTTTTCCAGGCGTACAACGCGAAATTCAACAATTCTGGAAAATGAAAGCCTCCGGTTACGGGACGTGGAGATATTCTTTCTGGCATTTATACGCTTTCAAGTTATGGCAATAAAAGGGCTAGTGAAAATTGGCGAATAGTGGTACTAGAGATTCTGTTAGCGGCGAGACGCGATCAATGATGTGATAGGTTTTAAAAAGATACGATGCGCGTATTTAAAATTTTCTGGGAGAACTTCTGAGGAATAGAATGTTGATAGATTTAGTAGTGGGTAATCTGATTATTGGTTTGCTCAGATTTTTGTACTAATGTTGAGAATTGTCGATCTTTGAAGCCGAAATAATGTTATAGGAACACTAAATTGATACTGAGGATTAACATTAGAGTAGTAATATATTTATTTTATGGAGGATTTCTTATATATTCATCGATACACACTTGCACGCGTCTCAGCACTTTCTTCTATACCCGACTGTTAACCGACTGAACAGTTTACATTGATCTGCTTTCGAGACGCCGCCCACACACATACCTCCACACACTGATACCCACATACAAGTATCTCTACTACGCACTTAACCCAGTCCAGCACAGAAAATTATACAAATCTCAACACACCTCCTCAATTTTTTGTGCTGCATATTCATTTCCTTTTATAAGTCAATCAAACTATTCTTAAAAGTAATCTAAAATTTTCAAATTTGTTTCTCCCTATAGCCTTCGTTAAAATATTAGCTACATTATTTTCTGAATCTACTTTTATAATGTCAATCTCTTTATTTTCGTAACTTTCGTGCACAAAATGGAAATGAACTTCAATGTACTTAGAATTTTTTGTCAAGCTACCAAATTTTGATATCGCAATCGTTCCAGAATTATCTTCGTAAATTTTTATTGGCGTCTCGATCATTATTTTGAAATCTTTCAACAATTCTCTTACAAATTTAATTTCGCTCACAGCTTCCGATAAAGCTACATACCCGGCGGCTGTTGATGATTTTGTCACGCCACTTTGCTTTCTTGATTTCCAGTAAATTGCGTTTCCGAAAAATCTTATGATAAATCCCGTAGTGGATTTTCTATCTACTTTATCTCCAGCCCAATCAGCGTCAACAAAACAATCAATAACTTCAGCATTCAAATTTCTTTTATAAGTTTTTATAATTTTAATTTCCTAGTTAAATATAAATATTTCAAAATTCTCAATGCATATTTATAGTGGGTCTCGTTGTAACTGTTTTGAAATCGACTTAAATAGTTTACACTATCTCTAACGTTTAATCTTGTTCCAGTACTAATATATAATAAAGCTCCTATGAGATTTCTATATCTTATATCGTCTGAGGCTGATTGTGCGGGTTCTAAACTTAAGTTTTGTTCCATAGATGTAAATTATACTATTGATGTAAAATTTACTATTTTCTATATTATATTGTTTCGCTAATGACTCTATATAACTACTTCGATCTAATTTCATCTCACACTTCTTATTATCGTATTCAATGTTTATTCCTAAGTAAGTCTTTACTTCACCTAAGTCCTTCATCGCAAATTGGTTTGACAATTTGTTTTTAATCTCATCGATTTTTCTTTTGTTTTTTCCACATGTTAATAAGTCGTCTACGAATAGAATTAAATATATAACATCATCGCTCTCATACTTCATATACAGACAATAATCACTCTTACTTCTTTGAAATCCTAATTTTTTCATATACTCGTGGAAACATTCATACCAAGCTCTTGAACTTTCATGCAATCCATATAACGTTTTTGTTAATTTACATACTTTCCCGCTTTTATTGTCGTGACCTATAGGTTGTTTTACAAATACTTCCGATTTTATAGTTTCGTTTAGGAATACTGTTTCTACATCCATTTGCATAATCGTCAAACCATATTGACAACAATGAGATAGTAATAACTTCAACGTTTACATTTTTGCCATTGGAGAGTATAAATCTTCCAGTACTTCATTTTGTTGGAAGCCTCGAACGACTAATCGTGCTTTCTTACGATTATCAGATTTATTCGTATATACCCATTTCAAGTCTAATACTTTTTTGTCTTTTGGTTTCTCTACTAGTTGCCAGGTCTTATTTTTGATTAAACTATTCATTTCTCGATCCATTGCTTCTTTCCATGAACCGCTGTCATCTCCACTTAAAGCTTCTTCATAGGTTTGAGGACTGTCTGCGCTAACTACATTCACATAAATGAAATATGAGCTCGTTTGGCCATATCTTTGAGGTTTCTTTCTTCCCTGTCCTGACCTTCTCAAATTATTTTCTATGTCCTCAAGTTTTCTTTCTGATTTGTTACTTAACTTTCTCTCCGCTTTTATTGCAACCTGCTCGACCTTTTCGTCATTTATTTCATTTTCATGAATTTCGTTTGAATCCGAATGTTCGTCAAAATCCTTTTCTGTTTCATTGTCTGATTCATCTTCTCCTTGAAATCCGTCTAAATTATCATCTTCATCTATAAATTCTACGTGCCTTGCAATTATAATTTTATTATTAACTAGGATCCTATATCCAATGTTTTCATAACCTACAAGTATCCCAGTGTCTGCTATTTTGTCCCATTTCGAATTTATTTTAATTTCAGGTATTCTTACGAAAACTCTACTTCCGTACAATCTTAAATTATTTATATTCGGTTTCCTTTTAAAAAATATTTCAAATGGTGTTTTATTTTCATATGTGTTCGTAATGGTCCTATTTTTTAAGTACGCCGCGGCTCTAACTATTTCCGGCCAATATTTAATATTCAGCTTTGAATCATGTAATAAGCATCTAGCGGAATTCATAATTGTTCTATTGTAGCGCTCAGCTGTTCCATTTAATTCGTGAACATAAGGTGGGCATGGTTCCACGACAATTTCCTTTGCCCTAGTTAGATTGTACATGTTTTTGTTCATATATTCTTTTCCATTATCGCATCTTAATCTCTTTATCTTCTTACCAGTAAGATTTTCCATTTTGTTTGTATAATCAAGGAAACAAATGTAAACTTCATCTTTTGATTTCACAGTATAAATCAATGCGCACTTACTGTAATCGTCTATAAATGTTAAGAAATATCTAGATCCATCAAACCCGGTATTTTTATGAGGTCCATTTAAATCGGTATGTACTAATTCTAAAATCTCGCGTGCTCTACTACGGTTATTTTGGAACGGTAAATTGTGCATTTTATTTTGGATACGTGTGCCACATTTTAATTGTACTTACTCAAAATTTTCTGGCATTCCCTCAACTAATTTTTTTTTACACATTGTATCTAAATAATTAAAGTTTACATGCCCTAAGATCCTGTGGAATTTTTCCTTATTTGTCATTTTTCCCACATTTTTAGCGTGCGATTCTTGCCTTTCAATGTAACTACTTATTTTATATAAACCATGATCTTTGAATGCGATCATGCCCATGAAAGAGATAGCCCATGTGAGCTATCTTCAATTACTCAATGACGCATGTAACGTTTTTCGTCTGTAACGTATAGTATCAAAACATTATGAGCTCAGGATATGCGGTTTGTTGAAAATAATTAAAAATATTATGAGATTTAGTGTGTAACAAAAAAAAAATGAGTACATCCCCCTTTATTTTCTATTACTTCTATTGTACGATTTGCTATCGATTTATGTAGTTTCTGAATATAATTTTGACTCAATGTATCCCATTCGCGTACAATTGCATTTTTTAATTCTTGTACGTGTTGACACTGCTTTCCATTCGCGTATACGCCGTGAACAAGTTCTGCCCAGCAATTTTTAATAACATTAAGGCCCGGGGAGCGTGCTAGCCACGGCAAAACAGATATATATTTGCATTAAAGTATGATTGGACCAATCCTGATGTGTGTACAGGTGCATTATCTTGTTGAAAGATGTAATCAGGTCCAGAAACGCGTTCTGCATGATTATTTATTTGTTCGTTGAATAAATTTATGTACCGGACACTATTCATTCTCCCATCGATGAACTTGATACATGTCTTGCCGAAATAACTGATGCCGGCCCAAACCATCACGCTGCCTCCTCCTATTTGTCTTCGAATTGCCGACATTGTCTCTTTTCTTATGTCATGAAAATAATCCCATCAGGATCATCCAAGTTGATTATTTTTCGTCTGAAAATAGTACTGGTACTTGCTACACGCAAAATTGCTCGCTTATCACGATCGGATAACGATGACGACCGACCAGTGCTTTTCTTTTTGTCATAATCTGCAACATTTTTTAAGAAATCGTGTATTTTACAACTTCTTCTTATTACTTTCGATATTTTTGCTACTAATAATTGTTGCTGTTTTAGTTCAAGAATTTGCTTTTTTCAGACCCGTTTAATTTGTTCCGCATCCCATACATAAAAATTTATATAATATTGTAGCGACACACGAGCTGAGGGACAAATCGAGCCACGTGTGATCTTGCCTCGGAGTATCAACAACGTTAGGACATACTGTAATAATAATAAGTAAACTTCGGGCAAAAACAATGTCGCCGCTTCATGCAACCGTCTAACAAAGGCGAATGGAAATTTACCGGTATCCCCTCGACCAGCATAAATAAACCAACGCGATCGTAAGGTGACCAATTTTCATCAGTCTAAAATAAATTCAAAATTTTATAATTATATATTTATATTAATATATAAAAAATTTAATTAAAATAATATTAAATATTTTTAAAATATTTATAAATTAAATTTATTAACATTATTCTAATTAAATTACTAATCATTAAATTATTTCATTTATATTATATATTTATATATATATAAATAAATAAATTTTTACTAAAACATTAAAATTTAAAATATAGAAACTTATAAAATATATTAAAATTTAAAAAATTTATAAAATTTATCAAATAAAAAAAATTATTAATAATCTTCAAATAAATTTATATAAATTTTATATGTAATTAAATAAAATAATTGTAATATATATGTTGAGTCAATGTCCGAATCTGGGCCCGAGTCGTCCTCGTGGCGGGGGCTTGGGACAGGTAAGGATTCTTCACTGAAGCTATCCATTTTCTTACACTGAAGTTACTTTTATTGACACACGCAAAAATGTTACAGAGTTGACACAAACTCACAATGATCACACACTCGCGACGCTAGTGACAATGGCCTTAGGTTCGATAACGAATCCGCGGACAACGGGATGGTAGTCGTACGCACTCGCAAAATCTAAGTCGGATTCTTTGTTAATATTCACTGACCGTAAGGCGTTAATCTTTTTGTCGATAAAATCGCAAGAGAGAATGACTTTCCGTCCCGGTGATACCTCAGAGGAAAACTATGATGGGGCGTGTCTAAGGACACGAGATCATCGGATTCGTCGGGGATATCCTACGTTCGGAAAGTAAGGGAAATTGACGTTGCTGCTAATTGGCCAATCTCCATATCGGTAGTTAGAAAAGGATGCTAGCCGCCCTCGAGGGAAGGTTGCTAGTGGGAGACGTCGTTCGTGGAAAATAGGTCTCTCCTGTCTTCCTGTAACTAGGACAAAGATTGTTTATCTGTTTAAGGATTTCAGGTACCTAGATATTAGTGTTTATAACGGTCCTCGGGCTAGCCGATCACGTACTGCGGAGACGCGTCGGCATCTGGTAAACATCCTGCCCGGAGAATAGGATCTACGTGCGGCGAGCTACGGGATAGAAACCGTTGGAATGTTTACTGCCACGTGCCGCTACAAATCTTTCTTTTAAGGAGAGCTATAGGGTTACTTAATGCCTTTGTTAGATGGAGAGTTCGTCCCGTTGACCGCGGCCACGTTCGGCGACTAATTGTCGCCTTGAGCCCAAGCTCATTGTCACAAGACTTAAACAAATACAATTGGTTAGAATGACGGCAAATCGTTTAGTTACAACTGTAGATTTTAATTACAATGTTTCTATGGATCTTCCCGAGGTTTCAGAGGGAAGGCACCGGTGTCACCTTATCTCCGACAAGTATAATTTTATAACGTATTACGTTAGATAGAATAACGTAATAACGTATTACGTTATATAGTATAACGTTATACCGATTTACCTTATATAGAATAACGTTATAACGCATGACGTTCCGCAGAATAACGTTATAACGTATTACGTTCTATAGGGTAACGTAATAACGTAATAACGTATTATGTTATATAGTATAACGTTATAACGTATTACGTCATATGGTATAACGTTATAACGTATTACGTTATATGGTATAACGTTATACCGTATTACGTTATATAATATAACGTTATCTCGTATTACATTATATAGAGTAATGTTATAACGCATGACGTTCCGCAGAATAACGTTATAACGTATTACGTTATACAGTATAACGTAATAACGTATTACGTTTTATAGTATAACGCAATGACATATTACATTATATAGTGTAACGTTATAACGTATGACGTTATATAGTATAACATTATAACGTATTACGTTATATGGTATAACGTTATGACGTATTCCGTTTTATAGAATAACGTTATAACGTATTACGTTTTATAGTATAAAGTTATAACGTATTACGTTATATAGTATAACGTTATAACGAGTTACGATATATTGTGTAACGTTATAACGTATGACATTATATAGTATAATGTTATATCGTATCACGTTATATAGTGTAACGTTATAACGTATGACGTTACATAGAATAACGTTATAACGTATTACGTTATATGGTATAACGTTATAACGTATTACGTTATAGAGCATAACATTATAAAGTATTGCATTTTATAGAATAACGTTTAAACGAATTACGACATATGGTATAACGTTATAACATATTCAGTTTGATAGTGTAATGTTATAACGTATTACGTTATATAGTATAACGTTATACCGTTTTACGTTATATATTATGTATTATAACTACGTTATAATGTATTACTTTATATAGTATAACTTTATAACGTATGACGTTACATAGAATAACGTTATAACGTATTACGTTTTATAGTATAAAGTTATAACGTATTATGTTATATAGTATAACTTTATAACGTATTACGTTTTATAGTATAATGTTGTAATATCGTGATATAATGTGTTTACAAAGAGTGGACAATAGAGATGTTAATCAGACAGAAAAAGACGATTCTTGTTCAATCTGAACTATTCACGCCAAACGCACAGAAAACAGCGCAATCCACACTCTCTCGGCAACGCCACTCGCAACCTCTGTCTCCGCTCAACTCGCACACGGCTCCTCGACTCGCACTCTGCTTTTCGACTCGCACTCTGCTTTTCTAATCACACTCTGTTTTTCGACTGACTCGTCGTTCCTTTGTCTTTTTCTTAGCCCCACCACGCACGTGCTCCGCAACCGCTCGTAGTCAAAGTCACGTAGGCCTTTTTTTGCGTAACCTATTCGACCGAAAGACCGACGACACATTGTTGGGCCTGTCGGTGCTTCGACTTTCTGGCGACATTGTTTATAGTTCGCCCGATATTTCTTAGGCCTTTCGTCCACGATACTACAATGTTATAACTTATTACGTAATAACGTATTACGTTATATAGTATAACGTTATAACGAGTTACGTTATATAGTGTAACGTTATAACGTATGACGTTATATAGTATAACGTTATATCGTATCACGTTATATAGTGTAACGTTATAAAGTATAACGTTACATAGAATAACGTTATAACGCATGACGTTACATAGAATAACGTTATAAAGTATTACGTTATATAGTATAACGTAATAACGTATTACGTTATATTGAATAACGTTATCACGAGTTACGTTATATAGTGTAACGTTATAACGTATGACGTTATATACTATAACGTTATATCGTATCACGTTATATAGTGTAACGTTATAACGTATAACGTTACATAGAATAACGTTATAACGCATGACGTTACATAGAATAACGTTATAAAGTATTACGTTATATGGTACAACGTTATAACGTATTACGTTATATTGAATAACGTCATAACGTATTACGTTATATGGTATAACTTTATAACGTATGACGTTACATAAAATAAAGTTGTAACGTATTACGTTATATAGTATAACGTTATACCATATTACGTTATATAGTACAACGTTATAACGTATTACTTTATATAGTATAATTTTATAACGTATGACGTTACATAGAATAACGTTATAAGGTATTACGTTATATGGTACAACGTTATAACGTATTGCATTTTATAGAATAAAATTATAGCGTATTACATTATATGGTATAACGTTACAACGTATTATGTTATATAGTATAACGTTATAACGTATTACTTTATATAGTATAATTTCATAACGTATGACGTTACATAGAGTAACGCTATAACGTATTACGTTACATGGTATAACGGTATAACGTATTGCATTTTATAGGATAACGTTATAACGTATTACACTATATGGCATAACGTAATAACGTATTACGTTATGTGGTATAACGTTATAACATATTCAGTTTTATAGTGTAATTTTATAACGTATTACGTTATGTAGTATAACGTTATACCGTATTACGTTATATAGTATAATGTTATAGTGTCTAACTTTATATAGTATAATTTTATAACGTATGACGTTACATAGAATAACATTATAACGTATTACGTTATATGGTATAACATTATAACGTATTGCATTTTATAGAATAACGTTATAACGGATTACGACATATGGTATAACGTTATAACATATTCAGTTTTATAGTGTAATGTTACAACGCATTACGTTATATAGTGTAACGTTATACCGTATTACGTTATACAGTATAATGTTATAATGTATTACTTTATATAGTATAATTTTATAACGTATGACGTTACATAGAATAACATTATAACGTATTACGTTTTAAAGTATAAAGTTATAACGTATTATGTTATATAGTATAACGTTATACCGTATTACGATATATGCTATAACGTTATAACGTATTACGTTTTATAGTGTAAAGTTATAACGACATAACGTATTACGTTATATGGTATAACGTTATAACGTATTGCATTTCATAGAATAACGTTATAACGTTTTACATTATATGGTATAATGTTATAAGGTATTAGGTTAGGTAGTATAACATTATAACGTATTACGTTACATAATATAACGTTATAACGTATTACGTTATATAGAGTAACGTTATACCGTATTACATTATATAGTGTAACGTGATAACGTATGACGTTCTACAGAATAACGTTATAACGTATGACGTTACATAGAAAAACGTTAAGACGTGTTACGTTATACGGTATAAAGTTATAACGTATTACGTTCTTTAGTATAACTTTATAACGTATTACGTTTTATAGTATAACTTTATAACGCATTATGTTATATAATATAACGCTATATTGTATAACGTTATAACGTATTACGTTATATAATATAACGTTATAATGTATTACATTTTATGGTATAACGTTATAACGTATTACGTTATATGGTATAACATTATAACGTATTGCATTTTATAGAATAACGTTATAACGAATTGCGACATATGGTATAACGTTATAACATATTCAGTTTTATAGTGTAATGTTATAACGTATTACGTTATATAGTATAACGTTATACCGTATTACGTTATATAGTATAACGTTATACCGTATTACGTTATATAGTATAACGTTATAATGTATTACTTTATATAGTATAATTTTATAACGTATGACGTTACATAGAATAACGTTATAACGTATTACGTTTTATAGTATAAAGTTATAACGTATTATGTTATGTAGTATAACGTTATACCGTATCACGTTATATGGTATAACGGTATAACGTATTGCATTTTATAGGATAACGTTGTAACGTATTGCACTATATGGCATTACGTAATAACGTATTACGTTTTATGGTATAACATTATAACGTATTGCATTTTATAGAATATCGTTATAACGAATTACGACATATGGTATAACGTTGTAACATAATCAGTTTTATACTGTAATGTTATAACGTATTACGTTATATAGTATAACGCTATACCGTATTACGTTATATAGTATAACGTTAAAATGTATTACTTTATATAGTATAATTTTACAACGTATGACGTTACATAGAATAACGTTATAACGTATTACGTTTTATAGTATAAAGTTATAACGTATTATGTTATATAGTATAACGTTATACCGTATTACGTTATATAGTATAATGTTATATCATATTACATTATATAGAGTAATTTTATAAAGCATGACGTTCCGCAGAATAACGTTATAACGTATTACTTTATATAGAACAACGCAATAACGTATTACGTTATATGGTATAACGTTATAACGAGTTACGTTATATAGTGTAACGTTATAATGTATGACGTTATATAGTGTAACGTTATAACGTATGACGCTATATAGTATAACGTTATATCGTATCACGTTATATAGTCTAACGTTATGACGTATTACGTTTTATAGAATAACGTTATAACGTATTACATCTTATAGTGTAATGTTATAACGTATTACGTTATACAGTATAATGTAATAACGTATTACGTTTTATAGTATAAAGTTATACCTTATTACGTTATATAGTATAACGTGATACCGTATTACGTTATATAGTATAATTTTATAACGTATGACGTTACATAGAATAACGTTATAACGTATTACGTTATATGGTATAACGTTATAACGTATTGCATTTTATAGTATAACGTTATAACGCATTACATTATATGGTATAATGTTATAACGTATTACGTGATAAAGAAAAACGTTATAACGTATTACATTAGATAGTATAACGTTATAACGAATTACGTTAGGTAGTGTAGCATTATAACGTATTACGTTATATGGTATAACATTATAGCGTATTGCATTTTATAGAATAACGTTATAACGGATTACGACATATTGTATAACGTTATAATGTATTGCATTTTATAGAATAACGTTATAACGCATTACATATTATAGTATAAAGTTATATGGTATGACGTTATAACGTATTACGTTTTATAGTACAACGTAATAACATATTACATTATATAGTGTAACGTTGTAACGTATGACGTTACATAGAATAACGTTATAACGTATTACGTTATATAGTATAAAGTTATAAGGTATTACATTTTATGGTATAACGTTATAACGTATTACGTTATATGGTATAACATTATAACGTATTGCATTTTATAGAATAACGTTATAACGAATTGCGACATATGGTATAACGTTATAACATATTCAGTTTTATAGTGTAATGTTATAACGTATTACGTTATATAGTATAACGTTATACCGTATTACGTTATATAGTATAACGCTATATCGTATCACGTTATATAGTCTAACGTTATGACGTATTACGTTCTATAGAATAACGTTATAACGTATTACATTTTATAGTGTAAAGTTATAACGTATTACGTTATACAGTATAATGTAATAACGTATTACGTTTTATAGTATAAAGTTATACCTTATTACGTTATATAGTATAACGTGATACCGCATTACGTTATATAGTAAAATTTTATAACGTATGACGTTACATAGAATAACGTTATAACGTATTACGTTATATGGTATAACGTTATAACGTATTGCATTTTATAGTATAACGTTATAACGTATTACATTATATGGTATAATGCTATAACGTATTACGTGATAAAGTATAA
>NW_022883286.1:0-40331 GCF_011952255.1 Bombus vosnesenskii | reverse complement strand
TAAACGAAACAGGGGAACGACTACTTCGCGGCGTCGATTCACCGAATCGTAGCGAGAATTTACGCCTCTCGCTGACGCGTTTTCCTCGCGACCGCGTCTCTCCGCGAACGGTCGTAACATTTGGTCCTTCGAGCCGGATCATCAGTGGCAGTGGATAGTTTTGTCACCCATCCGGTCGAAACATTTGGTCCTTCGAGCCGGATTCAGTGACAAGTGAAAAGTGTGGACACGTAACCGGTCGAATCATTCGATCCTCAAAGCCGCATCACGCGTCAAGTGAAAAGCGCATACCAGTGACACCCACTATCATACAGTGCCACGTGAATCCAACATAACCAGCAGCGGAAGCGCTACCTAAAAACTCAACATTAATACTACTATAAATATTTTATTAACAGTAACGACAAGGATCGTCACCCTTGAAGAGGTATAATTCGGTGGTTAGAACGCAACCACGCAACCTCCTGCCGCAACTGGACAATCTTCAACAGAAGTAAGTTATAACCATCCACTCTCAATTATCTAACAAATAATGGCCACCGGAAACGAGCTTACCGCCTTGCGTCGACGCCGGAGTTATTGCATTGGCCACTTTACACGCTTATCGAAAAAACTGGATGAAATCGAACAATCCGGCTGTCCGCGAGAGAACGAGCTAATTCAAATCAAAACTCGTCTGGACACATACGAAACGGAGCTCCGCGCCATTCAAAATGAAATCGTAAGCATCGACGAGGAGGAGTCCGCGCGCGGCTTTGAAATAGCCGACGAGTACGAGAGACTAGAACTCCGAGTAATTACTCAACTGAGCAACCTACGACTAACCACGACGTCACAATCGACAAACGACGAATCAGCTGCCGGTCGCGAGTCTGCTTCGCTTAAATCACCGGAGAATCATTTTCCTGGACACAATGCGAAGACGCCATCTTCGCCATTGCCACAAGGGCCCACGGATAAGGGAAGTAACAATGACTTAAACAAAACACGCAACGCTATTCAAACTCCGCCGACGGAGAAGATCGCATCGACTCGAACGCCGACCTCGCCGCGAGTCACGCGCAATTCATTGCACAATACTAGCAGCGTGTCACCTACACGCGACTTGACGACAACCAAGTTCGCGTCCTCATTATCTCAACAATCTGATACAACGCTGCCGAGCGCCTTAAATCAGAAAACTCTTCCCATTCGCAACTCATCGTATCACACTCGCAACGTGTCACCTAAACGCGGCCTGACGACAGCCACATTAGCATCGGCAGGAACCGAACAATCGGATTCAACGCTACTAATCACCTTGAATTTGACAAGCTTCAACGAGCCTTCGGACCCGAAGAAAGAGAGGGTCTCACCAGACGATAAATCGCTTCCGAGCTTAATCTCCCACAATTTGTTACAGAACATTCTATCTGATCCCAACGATTCTCTACTGAGTTCACAGAGCGCCGTACCGAACGAGTCGTGTATCACAGGCATCTCACTGGAGTCACTCTCGGCTCCAAAAATCCCAACATATTCTCCAACACCAAGGCAAGTCACAGTCACGACATCCAACAGTCATTCTCCACCGGGGATCATCACTAAGAGAATGCGATTCGAGCGGGTCATCGGGGGGAGTCCAGCCTCCCAATCAACCTCAAACCTCCGCACCGCGCTTGATGAATCTTCACCAAGCCCCACCGACGTTCCCTTCGACGATACTTCCTGGGCCGAGGTGTTTAACGACACTTCCAGAAGCAAGATTCACGACACTTCTTGGGTCGTGAATTTCACCTGGAAATCGCTCGGCATCGACGAGGAAGACGGCGATCTAGACTACAAGGGAGACAACATGCCATCCAGGCAACGGGCCTTCGGCCGCATCGCCAAGTTCGCCCTGGGGACGACAGCATCATCCGGACGGCTGTGGTTCACACCGCAAGGAGCACCCTGGATCGAGGTGCCACGCAGCTCGTCCTACCATCAAGCCAAGCTCATCCAGCAGAATACGGGTCATCAACAATCAACATGGAGTTGGGCGGCAGCTCCAATTAACTCTACCTTTACAGAACTTTTGATCGGTACCCTCTCAACGGGGGGAGTATGTTACGTCGCGTAACACTACCTAGCCGAGGCCACACACCGCTGGCAATATGGCAACCAGATGTCTTCGGATATTCGCAGCGTATCTTCCATGATTTCAAGGACCTTCCATAAATCACATAGATTTCCTAGAAAAGGTCCTTCAAACGAAACAAACATCTGGTTCGGAGGAATTTCTAGAGACTATTGTCTACCACGGCTTAACAAGGGAAAGTCAGTTTTTGTCACGTCCGCTGCAACTTTCCTCCCACTAACCACTTTCTCTCGAGGGCGGTTAAGACCCTTCGTTTAACCAATTAAAACGAAGCCTATTCCCTCACTCTCCTAAATAACATCGGCACCAACGAATCCGATGGTCCCGTGCGCTAGACACACTCATCCTTAGCTCTCCTCCGAGACAGCATCGTCTTCCAAGAGTACTGTTTTTGCATCCTTCGAACGGTCAACATCCTTCGAGCGGGTATACACACCCGCAGATCACTCAGTCACTCACTCATCTCGTACATACGCACCAGTGTAACTATCCTCGTTATAAGTTGTGGAATAAACGGTGAAATATAACTTACTACTATGTCATATTCAAATCAACTACCTCTGTTATCCTAAACGAAACAGGGGAACGACTACTTCGCGGCGTCGATTCACCGAATCGTAGCGAGAAGTTACGCCTCTCGCTGACGCGTTTTCCTCGCGACCGCGTCTCTCCGCGAACGGTCGTAACAATATGCTTTATCAATGGTGGTGAGTGCCCAGCCAAAATGACTAATTTTATCGAAAATTCAAATACGTACGATCAAGTCTCCACGTTTAAAGATTTAGTTAGACTTTCGCATATAGAGACAACCCTCCGTGAACCAATCGAAAAGATATTGCTGTTCTACTTCGACGTATTCAATCTAGAGACCGACTTATTACCATGCACTAACATTGCTAAACACACAATAACGTTAAAAGAAAATAAAATCATTAACACAAAATCTTAGCGACCGCCTGAATGCCATAAAGAAGAAATCAAACGACAAATGGACGAAATGCTACAAAAGAACATTATAGAACCATCTGATTCTCCTTACAATTCACCAGTCTGGGTAGTACCAAAAAAGGCAGACGCCTCAGGGAAACAGAAATGGCGAATTGCAATAGACTTCAGAAAAATAAACGAACTAACTGACCAGGACGCATATCCATTACCTGACATAGACGACATACTATCCCAACTAGGCAACGCAAAATTCTTCTCAGCCCCCGATTTATCCTCCGGATTCCACCAAATCCCAATGGACATAGACTCTAAAAAGTACACAGCATTCTCCACACCACAAGGACACTATCATTACAATAGGATGCCATTCGGTTTAAAGAATGCACCTGCAACATTTCAACGCATGATGGATACCGCACTAAGAGGACTCATAAATAAACATTGCTTCGTATATTTAGACGACATTATAATACACGGACAGTCGATTGAAGAGCACAATAGCAACCTCGCGATAGTATTGCAACGCCTACGCGAACTCGGACTCAAAATACAGCCGGACAAATGCGAATTTCTCAAACCAGAATTAGAATATATTGGACATATAGTAACCGCCGAAGGTGTAAAGCCAAATCCCAAAAAATTAGAAGCCATTAGCAATTTCAAACAGCCACGTAATCCCACAGACATCAAATCGTTATTAGGACTAGCAGGTTATTACCGTAAGTTCATCAGAAACTTTTTTAAGATCGCGAAACCATTGACCGAACTTACAAAAAAGGAGACACCATTTCATTGGACAGATAAAACCCAGGAAGCATTCCAGACATTAAAAGACAAACCCTGTTCATCACCCGTACTAAAATTCCCAGACATTGCGAAACCATTCACATTAACGACTGACGCCAGTAACGAAGGTACAGGTGCAAGGTATAGGACGGACATCAATG
Source organism: Bombus vosnesenskii (assembly GCF_011952255.1). Lineage (NCBI taxonomy): Eukaryota > Metazoa > Arthropoda > Insecta > Hymenoptera > Apidae > Bombus > Bombus vosnesenskii. Next base: position 36,317 of record NW_022883286.1, on the reverse strand, counting down.
TTGTTATATCTCGCGAACTCTAAACCCACCGGAACGGAATTATTCCACTACAGAAAAAGAACTTTTAGCAATAGTATGGGCCGTGAAACGCCTCCGACAATATCTGTTAGGACGGAAATTCCTCATCCGAACCGATCACCAAGCACTAAAATGGTTACAGAATTGCAAAGACCCCTTATCACGCTTGATGAGATGGCGACTAAAACTAGAAGAATACGAATACGACATAGAATACACGAAAGGAAAAGATAATACTGCAGCCGACGCACTATCTAGAATACATGTTCTGAGCAGACGACGCGAAAATTTGAACATAGAACTCGATAAAAAATATCACGATTGGGAAAAATCTACCGACGCGTTACCCAAAATTCTCAAAATGACTCCGAACCGTAAATCTTTCTATCAATTATCCAAAACAGAGCTGGGAAATTACGACGGAATCGAATGGTTAACTAAATTAAACGAAATTATTCATATAAACGAAAAGATAGGTATAGGCGACGACAGTTTCACAGAGACCGAGAAGAACGCGATCAAACAAATTTTACTATTCCTGAACGACACCGTAAAAGAATTAAATTTTGCATGGGAACCAATTCAAACATATAGCGACGAAGAAATAGACGAATTATTGAAAGAAAATCACTATTTAGTAGGACACTCCGGTATACAAAAGACATACGACCGCATTCGTGAACGGCACAGAGTACCAGATTTGATGAAACGCATACAACAACATATAGAATCATGCGACACCTGCCAAACATCTAAAACTACACGTATCAGACCGCGCGAAGAACCTTGTATCACCGACACACCCCTCGAACCAAACGATAAAATTGCTATGGACTTATTAGGCCCACTGAAAAAGACGAAAAAAGGCAATCAGTACATTCTATCCATACATGACGAATTGACAAAATACTTAATACTCGTACCACTAAAAACTCAGCAAACGGAAACAATTTGGAACGCACTCTTGAATCATTACATTTACATCTTTTCCGCTCCAAAAAAGATATTAACTGACCGCGGACAGAATTTTATATCTAGTTTAATGCAACAGTACGAAGACGCGTTCAAAATCAAACATATCAAAACGACATCCTTCCACCCACAAAGTAACGGATCGTTAGAACGGACGCACGCAGTAATAACGGACATGTTAAAATCGATACAGCGAAATTCGGATGAAGAATGGGACGATCAACTTAACTTTGTATGCCTTGCATATAACACAATGATACACGACTCTACTGGTTACACGCCATTCGAACTCACACTCGGACACCAAGCCAATCTTCCCTCCACAATATCCAAGAATCCCCAACGCATATACGCAGACGAAGTCACGTTCCGCAAAAAGGAATGGGACTCTAGACTCCGACACGCTCGCGAAACATTGATCAAAAGTAAACAGCGATATCAGCGCGATCAAGAACGTAAAATTATAAAACCTCAATCAGTTTTCAAAGAAGGAGGCTCCGTTTTAATACATAACGATCATAAAAGGCATAAACTTGATGTGGAATGGTTAGGACCGTACACGATTGATAAAGTATGTACTCCATACTATCTGATTCAAGACAAAAAGATACACGGTAATCGTTTAAAACCTTACATTCCAGGTCGACGCTCCTCTTTGCCGGAATAGTATCCGCGCAAATAAATATTACACCATTAGAAGGAAACTCTGTATTCGTAGAAAACATAGGAAAAGGATATTTATACAGCGACACTGCCAATGTAATAGTAGGATTAGACACTAGCGACATATACGAACAGATAAGCGCAAGAGAATCATATAAACTAACAATAGACTCACGTGCAATCAGCAAACAATACGTCGAAGAGTTAGGCGGATTACAAAATCGCATCAATAACCTAAAACAACTCGCAAAACACTTGAAAGCGTTAACACATACCCGGAGCACACGAGGTCTGCTTAACATCATAGGTTCCGTATCGAAAAGTCTGTTCGGAACTCTCGACGATGATGATCTTACGCTCATAAACAAAAATATGGACAAACTATTCGATGATAATAATAAAATCAAGACCATAATAGCTAATCAAACAGCACTTATTAGAAAAATTGTAAACTCAGAAAACCTAAACCACTTAGAGAGATCATATAGTGATATATTAAAATTACAACAGCAGGCAAATATCGATAGATCTATGCTTAAGATGATCATGAAAGTCGACACCGCGATGCAAACTTTACACTTCCAATTAGATGAAATACTTAACGTCATGATATTAGGCAAACAAGGAATAATTAGTCCACAAATACATGACCCCAATGAATTCATAGAAAATTACGCCAAGGCAATAGGTAGCCAGATGTACTACACCGCGATTTCTGCCAAAACCGAACATTTTCAATTCACACTCGACATTAGTGATCTTAAAATCTTCACAATAGATGACAAAATATTTTTCAAAATCATAGTACCTTTAGTCTCTAACACAGAATGGAACATATTACAAGTATATCCTATCCCGAGTAAAAGAAATGGAGTATTTTTGGCTCCAGTAGTCGAACATCAGATATATTTAACTTCAGGTCTTTCATTTATAAACGCTGATATCGAGTATTTCAACAAACTTTGTAAGAATCGAGCCGGAACCACTATATGCAAACAAACACTACCAATCCATGACAGAAATTCAAGAATCGATTGTCGCAGCGAAATAATAAATTTCAAACCACACATTAAACATTGTCAAATAACTGTACTTAAGATTGAAGACATTAGCATTATACCGCTCAAAACTAGCAACTGTTACATTGCGATACCAGCAAATCCGATAGAAATAGACACAATTTGCCAAACGAAACATACCTTACAAAAACTTGACAAGCCTTCCATCATAAGAGCTAACACTTCTTGCGATATATTGTACAAAGACGAACACATGCGTATAGGCGAAACAAAAAACGAAGTCATATACGAAATCAAAACAAAAACCCTAGCGCTCAAAACAAACGATAGTTTCACTCATCTATTAGATAAACTCGAGCGAGCACCGAAAATAATAGATAATTTACAAGGCTATAAAACAACGATCGATAAAATAGGCGACGAGATAGAAACTCTTAATTTCGAACACAGAATTTAAAATATACAGTATTGGGGACTAACCACGCTCCAGATATCAGGGTACATAGCATTAGGCATACTAGGTATATATGGATTAAACAAAATAGGGGTATTCAAATGCATCAGGAAATGTATACCGAACAAATTATGTATCAATTTATTTTGCTGCCGAAATGAAACTGTAATCAACAGCCACAATGCGACAGCCCCACCAGTACCACTCACCCTGGGCTCAACACCCAACATCTATATTCCGACCAACACATACCACTCCGATGAAGAGGAGGAATCAGCTGTAATTTTCAAGCCACGTCAAGTCCGATTCCACAAAAGTCTTCTGAAGAGAACTTGAGGGATCAAGTTCAATCTAAGAAGGGGGGAATGTCACAGACGAAATTCGAGCAGCTGTATATAACAAACCGAAATTCCGAACGCCTTATCGCGTGTGACCGTCCGGTCAGCATCCGTTCTCAGCCGCCTGAGTGGCATTCGATCACTCCAGCCGTTCTCCGAATTTTACACTAAGTATAAACAAAACCTTCTCCCACTCCAACGAATGGAAGAATATAAATGCACCCTTCAAAATCATCCAGTCAGTCTAAAAAAAATTCTTAACTAATCCAAGTATCGAAAGCGTATCATCGCGAACCGAAAAAATTGTATAAATTGAGTAAAAAATAAAAAAACTTCATCTCCTTTTCGGAAATTAACAAGTTCCTTATTTTTACCTTAATTTTACACGACAAGAGCAACGTCGAAAGAAACGGCGTAGCCAGCCGTTCTCACGAAACTCGCTCGCTCCAAGAATCCCGTGGCTCTCTTTTTCGTCCCCGGTCACCCTTTGTCCGTGAATTGGCATTAAGCCGCACCCCGATCTGTGCGCAGATCGTTTTCCACTGCGAACACTGTAAAGGGCAATTGTGCGTCGAGTCGTACGCGGAAGCCTTTATCCCGCGGGTTACATTATCGCAGCCCGTGGTTTCCGTATACTCGCCCTATAGCGAGCCGCGTTAATTCCAATTTATTCGCCCTTTCGAAACGTGGCTCGAAACTTGATCCGTCTTATGCTCGCCAGTCTGTATCCTCGATACGAGAGATCGATCGACGTATTCCACGTATTCGTCTCTTTTAAGCCGCCAAAGTAGCCCCGCCAAAGTAGCGCCAAACCCCGATCCTTTATCATTTAATATATATCCTATGTTTTATCGTTCTTGCATTGTTTGGTTCCTCGACGTTGCACTAATCGGAGCAGATGCAAAGTGTTGGATAATCGATTCGAGATAATGGGATCTCGAGCGACAGGCGTCGTAGAGCGAAGGACAACCATGCCCGGACAGTGTCACGGTTACGAGCGCGAAGCCTTTTAATCGTCTTTCGCTCGTAATATGCGCTCGTACGCGCGTATTACGCCGATCCCGACACCGATCACGATCGATCGCGAGATCGCCAAATTAACGCTTAAAGCGACCTTCCAATCGCTACGTTCGGATCGCGTCGTCGGCGCAGGTACCGCAGTCGAGGTTGACACCTCCTCCTTCGCTCGTCTCGTCGTTTCTTGCTGGATCGCGAGAGAAAAGGGCTGATATCCTCTGAAACGCGCGACGCGGCATCGAGTTGTACCTCGTCGCGTTCTACGTATATCGACGATCCGTCAGAGAAGAACATCGGGAATCCTCGATCGCACTCTCTCGAGCCGTCAAGCCACTCACACCCGCTTTTCGCTCGACGCGCTACCCAGAGAAAAAAACGAAAATAGAGGTAACCGATCGAGCGCGTTTGCGCTTACGCCAACGAGGAGAATCTCTCGAAAAGACGAATCGATTCTTTAAGAATACGGACAAACTGTGTTTCCGGGTTTGCCTTCGGCGTCGCTGGACCTTACGCGGAGATCGTTCCGCGGCAACGACGATAAATCCTATGCCCTGGCGGATTCCCTAGTTTAGCCTGCGTGGGTCTAGCGAATTATCCGTCTTTTTTGTCGAGAGTCGCGATCCCCGGCAACGAGGTTGCAACCCGCTCGAAATCGTTGCCGTTATAAATTGCGTAGCGATAGGAAGACATCGATTCGTCGATCGAATCGAGGGGATGTAACGTCTGTGCGCGCATTTAGTTTCTAGAATCGCCAACGACATGTTTATTATCGACGGTTTCTTATTTAAAACGGTCGTTAACGAGACACCGTTTACCTACGACCGATCTAGTCGCATTTACATCGAGTTGCTTTCCGTGGTTCGAACGATTCGAATTCGTACAGCCGATTTACCGGATATTATCGACGACCGGACCTCGAGGCCCGAAATTACGAGGGTCGACAGCCTGATGATAACGCGTCGCCATTCTTCGGGCGTATTTCGATCGCTGTTAATCCGGCCTCGTTCTGCGAGCTGCAATCCGATCGAAATCTCGACGGAAAAATCCTCGACGAGTGCGTCTCCGATCGAGACGACGCGGCGACGACGACGTCTGGAACGTCGAATCCCTCTGCGATCCTTAACGACTCGGCACACGCGAGAACTCGAAGCGGGAGAGTGGAACCGCGCCGGATCGGGATCGGACTACTCTTAGGCCGGATATGCAGGCTTTATTTGCCCGTGATAGAGGAGTTGCATAAGGAGAAGGCGAGTGCACGGACGGCTGGTGGGAGCGATGAAGCGGTGCGAGAGGGAGAAGCTAGGTTTTGCGAACGTGGACGAGCGAGAAGGAACGAGAAGGGAGGGTTAGGTCGAGCAGGTCGTTGACGGTTGGAGGATGATGCCGTGTGGTCCCAGAATCGATCCCGGCCCGCCACTACCCCGACGCCGCAACCACCAAGCGTCGGCTAACTAGTTCTCGCAGATGTACGCGAGTACGTATAACGGCGCACACTTGCGCGACACGGGCTTACCTCTCCCCATCCAGCGCCGCTCCAACGACCGCTTCTCATCCACTCTCATCCACTCCGATCTACCGACCTTCCCGTCCTTCTCTCCTCCGCCCTCTCCTACGCCACTCTACGCTCCCGTCTGCGTTTCGGTCTACATGGTGGCCAAGCCTCGGCCGAAATCTAGGCCACCATGTACCGCATACGATACTATCGTATCATCGTCGTCGTCGGATCACCGAGAAAGCAGGCTGCTGTCGCGCACAGACACGCTACGACGCACAGCGTTACCCTCTTCTCTCTGCGAACGCTGACACCGCGTCGTACCGCTGTTGCACGCGTGTCTGCCAACTCGTGCGAAAGCCGGGTACCAAGCACAGACGTGGCGCGAATCGTACGCCGTGCTCGAAACGCCGAGCGAAACCAGGTTTCGTCGGAGCTCGCCGCCGCTTCCTACTTTGGATGGAAATTTCCGCCGGGTCCACCAGGTTCGAGCGTCGAGCCGAGAAACGAAAACGCGGCACGCTCCATACGAAAGAATCGGATGTACGCGAGAACGTAAACGAAAGGATCTGCTCTCCCGGGAACGAGCACGGCGACTTTCTTCGGAAATTTACAATTTTGATGCGCGGCGTTGCCTAGCGAAGCGATCACGGTGTCGGTGTTCGAGGCGGGCTTTCTCCGTCTTCCGCTCGTATTCCGCGCTCGCGATCGTTCACGGTCCGTCGACCACGTCCGCGAAACTCCCTCGCCACCGCTGTTCGCTTCTCGCGAACGTCCGCGTGCGCGCCCCTTCTTTTCGCAACGTTCCAAACGTCCCGTGCTGTCGCAAAAATTACCTCGTTGCAAAAAGACACCGAGTTTTATCGCGACCAGCGGCAGAACGAAGGAACCGATCCGCCGCGGTGCCTACGTGCTCTGGACGCCGTTAGCGAGCGCTCGCGCGGGCCTGCGTTGTTGTGAATATAATAGGACGAAGAATCTTATTCGATTTAATTTCGCGATGCTAAAGCAAACCGTGTTTCTTCGTCGAAGAAACGCTCGCGGTGCAGAGCAAACAAATTTTCACCAACTTGGATGTTTTCCTTTTTTCTCCCCGAGGGACCATTCGTCGAGAAGACAGCAAGCAACGGCTGTTCATTTTCGCGAATCCAGCGAGGATAATTACGGATAAAATCTTGAGAAACAGTCGCTAAAAAATGACCGGTCCCAAAGGGGGGAAGGATAGAACGGGAAAACGGATGTTCGGGCACGCTAGCGGCCACGGTTTCACATAAATCACCGGAGGTGAAAGAGCGGGAGCAATCGGGCCGAATATCGTATTTAGCTCTATCCGGCAAAGATTTATTTACGAAGTCGAGCTAACCACCGACGATACGTTTCCTTAAATCGCAGTGCCGCGTGGATACAAGCCTCCCGTTCCACGATCTCCACTCCGTGTTCGCGCAGAAAGCGTAGAAAGCGTAGAAAGCGTAGAAAGCGAAGTTTGAAAAATTCGCGCATCTTTGGCGAACGGCGAAACGAACGTGCGGTCGCGGAAAAGAAAACTATTAAAGGAACGAACGAGTAGGTGGATGGGCGAGCAGAAGAACGGGTAGAGAGAGAGAGAGAGAGAACAGAACGAACGAATAAATTAACGTTTCGAAGACAACGGGACGAAGACAATGGAACGAAGAGAGTCATCGGGATGTTTGAAACGCTGCGAGGATCTCTGAACTATTTCGCTTCTAACGAGTGAAAGGAAAGGAGAAGAAGCTTGCGCGCTAACTAGACGAGAGAAACGATTGCAACTTTCACGCTAAATAGGAAACGATTTTGCCTAGAATCGCAAACGAACACCGTTTCGATCCTTTAACGGGGGTTGTATCGATCGCGCGACCTGACACCTGCGACTTCAATGGCGAGAAACGAGAAGAGTTGGAGCAACTGCACCACGAAATTTTTGTAATTCTCGTTTCCAGCGTCTAAATACGCGCGACGGTGCACAACGAAGCGTGCAGGAAGAAAGCCGACAGACGGAATCGCGTCCCCCTTCCGTTTCGAAATACAGCGGTGGCGGTAGAAACGTAACGGCGAGGCAGAAACTGTCGACGAAAGCGCGAAAGATCGCGTCTGATTTTTTCGACGAGCGACGCCTCTCTCTCTCTCTCTCTTTCTTTCTCTTCGCTTGGATTTTACGATGCGCCCGCGCCCTCTTCTCTCTGTCTGTCGAGAGAAGCGGGGGCAGAGAGACCGCGCTAAGTCACCTGTAATTTCCGGCCGAGAAGTAGCGGGTGGCGCCGCCCATCTTCCGCGAACGGCTTCTTAAGTCTTCTTGACCGTGGCGAGATTTTTCGGACCGCTGGTTGCTTATTTACGATGACGATCGAACTCGTTAACGCACCGAGCACACCGTACACGCCACTCGAATTCCAAATGGCCGCTCTCCGCGGAGCAAGTTAAGCTTTATCGAGCCCGATTGAACTTTGTAGTCGCTCGTGCTCGTCTTTCGTAGCCTGTCTCTCGCGGTGGGTAAATACCGCCCTTACGATCTCTTTCTTTCTCCCGTGTACGCGGCTACGCGATAAATTTGATATTTCGTAGTAGAGCAGCGCCGATCGCGAACAGTAGCGAAGCTTTATCGCTCGCGAATGAACATCGTCGAATATTTCGGCGTAATACGGTGGCAAGATTTTTCGGTTTATGCGTTCGTAGTGGCGCTAATATTCGACGGAAGAAGGAGATGAGACGGATCTAGCACTTGCCAGCTTATTCGACCAATTCGAATCGTATCCGACAAAGGAGATGACCATTGCAATCGACTCCCCGAAAGATACGCAGATGGGAGAAGGCCGAACCCAGTTCTTTACGTTCTTTCGTCTTTAAACGAAAGTTGTCTGAAAGTGATTAGGTTTCTCGTCGTTTAAAGATTCGAGGCCCCTCGCTAGAAAAACGAATTGAACGCGAATGACACCGTTCGAAAGATTCGTCTTTACGAGGCAAGAAACGCCTGGCGTCGGTTTACAAGGATATCGAACTGCGTCAATTATCGTCGGTGTGTCCAGAGGAGCGAAGGTATTTACCGGGCGAACCGGGTCGATCGCTCGGTTCAATAAAATTCTCGTTAAGGGAGAGATAGCGAGGTGTAGGCGAGTCGGTGACGTGGCACATAGCCAGTCGGTGTGTCACTACGAAATTACGAAACAATTTCGCAGGAAATATATTGGGAAATGATTTCGACGCCGACATCGAAAGTATCTATTACACGACTAACGTTACCGTTACACGAGACCAAGCTTGTACGGATTATAGCTACGAGGTTGATGTCGAGTTGAGCCTGTATCGTCGGACACCTGCCACGAGCAGATTGACGTAAGCAGGCCAACGTCGATTATAGGAGATGGTATTACCGGCGGTCACACAGATTTTCCTACGAATCGTCGGTCTCGTATTTGCGATTTCGTAGGTATCCTGCCGAGGAGGACAGCCAATTTAAGGACAAGCATATTGGCTTCGAATCGAGGCGAGAATTCGTTCGGCCCGAATTCGAATTTGCTTCGAATTTGCTTCGAATTTGCTTCGAATTCGCTTCGACGAAGATTTCCTATCAAATTATTCGTGTCGTTCGTATTCGAGTTCCTTTCCCAACGTTCCGCGCAGGGAAATTAAAAGGGACGATCTGAAAAAAGCAGAGTAAACTGGAGTAGCTTTGACCTGTATACCAGGTTCAAAAGGTAATTTAAACGTTTCGGTATAGTTACATGTTTAATTAAGGAACGGTTAACCGGAATATCTTTGTAATTGAAAAGCATTGAATTCCGAGTAAAGTTGGCGAGCAGATTTCAGCTCGTTGAAGGGTCTTAAACGAGGTCGAAAATTCCACTAACGGCTATCTTGGAACACTCGATGAAAAGGATCCGTGGAGTAATGATTTTCCACAAACTTTATTCGGCATGTCCCTCGTACACGATGACGTAAAGCGACCAACCATCGTGATTAACTCAAATACGGCGGAAGAAGAGAAAGAAAAAGAAAAGTATCGTGGAGAAAAGGTAATACCATCGTAACCGTCGTAAATCGTTGGCAGTTGTCGCCTGTCGATGGTACGTTGATCGGGCCGGTTGTACGCGGAAGCTCTTTATCGACGGACTCGAAAGAACCTTCACATCCGGCGATCGCTAAGCAATTTAAGTTTAGCGGAAAATCCATTTCTCTGGCGAAGAAAAGAGTGCGAGCTAGCGGCGCGTGGAATATATTAACTGATTTATATCCCGGGATTTAATAACCTGGCGACGTTGGGCCGGAGTACAGAGGCTCTCAATTACAGTCGGGACAGCGTCGTTAATACAAAAGGAGGCTCTTACGGTCTATAGATGGCGGGCCTTATCGTTGGCTCTCTGCCACCAGCAGGTTTCAGCGACGCTGCCTCGATATATCGATACAACCCCCCATTGGGTGAAACGACAGCGGGCTGGATGCTGTTTTTTCGCTACGGTCGGACCCGCGCTCCCTGTCGCGAAATGCTTTTGCGTCACGATGGTTTCGCGTCGGTTGTTTGCGCGCCGTTTCGTTACATTCCTGTGACTATAACGCTTGGTTACGAGTCGAAAAACGTTTCGTTTCCCGCTGATCTTTGCACGAGTAGGCATTTTTCTATTTTTCGACAGTGGATATTTTTTAGAAGTTTCTATACGCGAACATTCGTTGATTTATGCAACGTCGTACACGTATTGTCGTTGCTTGGACGCTGGTTTGCTGAACAGCGCGACGTTTTTTCCATCGCGGGAATCGCACATACGCGTAAAGCGAAGGCCACCTTGGTATTAGGTATTCTCTTTGAGAAACGTGCAAGCAGAATAGGAGAAAAACGGCACGAGACGCGTTGCAAGGCGCGCGTTGATATACTTGTACGTATAGCCAGAAGCGGAAGGAGTTTTCGCGGAGACTCGAGTTTCCAAGACTGACCGGGGCACTCGTCGCGTCTATTTCGCAGGATCGTTTTATTTTAGAAAAACCGGTCTCGCCGTTCTCTCCAGTCGGCGCCCGTAACTTTTCGCAAACTCTGTTGCCAAATTGCTGGCGAAGAGATGGAAACACGGGCGGCTGGATAGCGCGGTCCACGGGGAAAATTTTGTAAGAAAGAAATTTTTTAACAGGAGTCGGCCAGATTTTTTCCGCGCACCGATTCTGCGTCGCCAGTGCGAATTTCCGCGAAATTTTTCACGCGTGTGTATAAAAGGACGACCCTGGATGAAACGGGGCCGCGTATTTCGCGTAACGTTATTTGCTCGCCGTAGGGTACTTGCAAACAAACGCGTATTTGCCCGTTCATTACATTCGTTTGGCAACAACGTTGCCGTTGCCGTTCTTCCCCCCCCCCTCATCGGCGCATGGTTTTTCACGTGTTTATCACTGGCGATTTACGTTCCGCGTTGATTAATTTTTCAGCAGAAATTCAGCGACCGTTCCGAGGCAGGCCGCTCGAATATTCGCTGGTTTAGCTCGGGCGAACGCCGAAGATTCGTTTCTGCCGAGCTGCAACGGCAAACAGGTCGTTAAGCCTTTAAGTTCAGGCCTCGAGTGTACAGAGCAAACTCACGGCTGTTCGCTCGCCGCGCGTTCCAATGGCAACGACGATCGGCAACGCAGCGATTAGGCATCGCGACAACGCGCGCCGAAACTTGGATCGGCCAGACCAACCACTGCGAAAGAAATTCTCTTTCCGTAGGATTCTCGAGAGGGGTCGGATTTCGATCGCAATCGCTATCCCAAATTGCGCGTCACTGGTTTACAAACGGTTCGAACGTAACAGCAGCTAGCTGTAAAATCGACGACTTGAAATCCGCTAATTAGTTTATTTTCGCACGACGGTGGGGCGATGCCCCGGTTAGCGAAACTCCCTTTCCCAATCGTTGATCAGTGTACGTAATATTATACGACGGGTTATTTACCGAGGTTACGACGCTCGCTCGATCGCAGTAGCTTCGGCGCACGCGAGCATCGCGACGCTCGCGGCTCGGGGCTCGGGGCTCGGGGCTCGGGGCTCGTGGCTCGCGTGCCGCTCAAATTAATCAACAGTCAACCTTTTGATCTTTCTTCTCGCGTCCCGATGCATTCACCGATATTAAAATCGGAAAATTTCCATTTCCATCCGCTTTCCGCGGCTCCACCAACTGTATTAATGTCTCGTGTTACAAACCGTACGTCCGATTTGCTCTACCATCGAATCCCTCTTTCATCTATCTCTTCGTATTCGACGCTGAATTTGTATTTTCATGCGGATTACGCGGTCCAGGGAATTTTGGTCGTTCCGGTTTTTACTTATTAATTGGAATTTAGAAATTTCAAAGTTATCGTAGACATCTAGAGACGGGTTGTTCGGAGGTCTCAAAGTTTCCAAAGAGAACGAAATTCGGCCAATCTAACTGCTCGGGTTAGGTCGTTTGAATTAAAAAAAAATCTGCACGTTCGATTTCCAGATAAATAAAATTTTTCGAATGCGATTCGCAGCGCGAAATTCGAGCAGCGGCTATTCGATACGATAATTGCACGATATAGAAGGGGTTTGTAACGCGCGCAATGCTTGCGTAGAATCTCGACGATAGGTACGCGGTATTTGTCGACTAGCTATAAATATCGAACAGTTCGACTGGCTGCGCGAAGTAGCGAGTTTCCACGCACGAGCAATAACGTTTACAATATATTTCAACTAACGGCAAATAGCGGTAATTGTACGCCAGCGTTTTGCCACAGCGATCGTGCGATAGCCAGTGGTACGTACGGCTCGTTCGTATTCACATTCGTGAAACTTAAATTCGGATCGCGCGAATGGCGAATCGAAACAGATCGAATGCGAGACTTCGGGGGGGAAAACGATCGATCGGAGGGTATTCTGACTAATTCTCGGACTAATTCTCCGACTGATTCTCGAACGATGCCGCTCGAACGTGGACGAACCGTGTTAATGGACGATCTAATTTGCAGTTATCTGTTAATCGGTTTAAAACGCTCTATATTTAACCGGGCATTCTATTATACTTGGCTGTTTCATTCGCTAATTTTTCATTTCATCTCGGCTCAGCCGGCACATCGTCGTTCCATCAGTCGCGTCGATCGAGCGAGCGGAATTTAAATTACCCGTATAATCCTCGAGCGGTATCGCGGCTCCTTAAAATTACACCGACAGATTTATTTGCCGCGCGTTTGACGGGTGGCATGCCGATCGACCCAGCGCGCTCACATGATTCCAAATTCGAACATCTTGTCGCGTTTTCCACGTTACGTTGAGTCGTCGAGTACGTTACGTCGTGAAATTTGAAATGCGTGGAACGCGCGTCCACGTAAGATTTGCGTTTGCCAATCGTAGCCGAACTCGACAGCAAACGCGGCGCTTCGGCGAGAGAGGAAGGGAAAAGAGGATAAAAGGAGAAGAGGGGAAAGAAGAAAATGAAAAATTAGGGGAGCAAAACGGTGGACGGTTGGGAAATAACAGGCGGCAGAAGCGTGGTCGGCGTCGAGCGTCGAGGGTAAAGCGCGAACGGGCTGTCATATTCGCAGCAAAGGGCGAAATTCAGAGTGGATCTCGGTGCGGGGCGGCGCAGCTAAGCGTCCGGGTCTGAAAGCACGTTCCAGCCTTTTGATCGCCAGGCTATTTTCTTCCGTGCGGCCTCTTTCATCGTTCGACGTTACGAATTTTCAGCTGAATTTACGCCTGAAATCAGCGGTTTCCTCGTTGGTTACTAGTTGGAGTCGCCTGATAGACGAGTAGGTGCGGGGGAGCGACCGGCAATTAACTTAGCAGTAGATTCTAGCCAGTTTCGAAGTTTCGTAACCCGGCACGTTGTATCCGGTAAATCTGTTAGATCCGTGGCAGCCGAGCCGTGGGGCAGACAGGATCGAAAGGCACGTCGACGGGGCTCTCCAGTAATTTCACCGATACGTTCGTCCGTCGCGCGATTAAAACCCTCTCGGAGCCCGCCATACAGTTTCTGCTAGTGGCACGAGTGGCCAACTTTACGAGGGGATAACGCTATGTGATACGAAACCGAAATCGCACGGCCGATGCTTGCCGTATCCATTCCTTTTCTATTCCGCCCCTTTTGCCTTCTTCTCCCGATCTTCCGCTAATTCGCCTTGTTTCATCGGCCCTCTCCAGCGTGGATCGAGGGATATCGGTCCTTAAACTTTTCCCCACGCTGGACAAGGTTTTCTCCTTGATAAGTACCGATTCGTTTCTACTTTGTTCCGATGTTAGCGAAACAGCTCGTTCGTTCCACGGAATACACCGAATCTACCTTTCGTTTCAGCCAGCGCAGTTCTGAAACTGTAATTAACCGCGCCTACCTGTTTCTCCAGGATCGTCGTTCGAATCGAAACGTCGGACGGGTAAAAATTTCACGACGCGAGGCTCCTGTTCGACCGTGCATTCCGCGTAGTATCGTCCAATTTCCGACAAGTCGACCGATTAAAACGAATTCATCGGATTACGGAGTGCCACGTCTGTCTGCAAAGAGAATTAACTCGGACAAGATGGATCGTAATTCCGTGAAAGCGGCGCGTCCCTCGGAGACGAGGAAAACGTGGCCACGCGAGTGTGTGGACCAGGACGAGAGGAGACGCAGCGGGGTTAGCTGAGTCGTAAAGCTGCGCGTATCTGGTCCCCAGTGCACACGAACGTCCTTCTAGCGTGTAGCTACATCGGATTACGAGTGGAGTTGCGATGCGTTCGGTGTCAGGATTTGTTGAAGTCTCGCCAACACACGGATTCGGCCGACGGGGTTCTAATACAGCGCGCATATCGCAGGTTTCACGGGTCGGCTGTCAAACCATAGCCCAGGGGTTTCCTTTATCCCGTTCCCTATTTCTCTCGGTGGTCACCGTTGTTACGTCTGTTGGGCCGACACGGCTGCAGTGCTTCGATTCTACGACGACCGTGTCGCGGTTCGTCGTCCTTTCTTCGCGGTTTCTGGTACTCTCCTACCTACACGGTCTGTTGGTTAACGACTCGATCCCCAAGGCTTTCCGTATCGTGTCTCTGTCGCTTCGAAGCAAATGGCAACGATACTTTAAGTAAGACGTTTCCGTCGCGGATCGCTCCAACTCGTGCACGATTTGTTTCGTGGCCATTTTTCGATAGGCCGACCACGTGTTTCGCACGATGGAATTACGAGGGACTATTTATCGTTTCTTCGATAGACCAACGAAAGCAGTAATTCTTCTTGCGCGACGCGCGATCCTTGGTTTCTCACAGTTCGGGCACGAAGTATTATCGTTTTCTAGTTTTCTAGTGGACGTCGATGCGTTCGAAACGCATCTGACTGGCGACACCGCGAGACACGTTGTAACCATGTTCGCTGAAAAGTTAACGTCGGTTCTGCAAGCGTGGTTTCCGTCGTTCGAAAGGAGTTAAAGCGGAGCAAAATCACGACCATTTAAAGAGACGTCAAGAGGATAACGTTTCAACAGCGAGTTCCACTTTCTACCGGAAACCGAAACCGAAACCGAAACCGAAAACGAAACTGAAACTGAACTTGCTTACCGATCCGGTGGCGAAAGCGTGTACGGGGAGGAACGGAACGTAACTCGATCGTTCGTTTCGAAACGTTTTTCCGAAATACAAAGTTGCAAAGAGAGGAGAGTTTGTATCTCTTATAATCTCTTCCTGTTGCTCTAATAATCCTGTTTGCTGGATTTATCGAACACGAGCCAGGCATTTTTAAAGCGATCCCGATCCCGTCGATAATTCGCACGCGATACAACCGCGACTATCGGATGTCTCTGCTGCCGCGTACCGTCTGCTTTTCAAACAGTTTCGCCGTGCAAAGTATCACCACGTTTCACCCGGAAACGAACGAACGCATCGTCGTCGGCTAATTTTCATTTCGTGCTCGTGATAATTAAGCCGTTGCGCGACGCTCCACCCTCGCGAGTCGACGATTTTCTAGGAGACCGCTCTAGTCCGTGGCAACCGAGCCGGGAAACGTCAACCAGCTGTAACTAGCGAGCATCGTTACAAGCAAATTAACCAGCCAGCTCTGCCCTGTTTTGTACCGTGTTTCCTCCTTTCTTCTCTTTTCCCTCCTTTCGTATGCTTTGCAAGCGTCACCCACGCAACGAGATTCGTCGCTTTTCTTTCAAACGAGCGAATAAAAATAATATTTCTACGAAATATCGCTTTCGCGAATACGAAGGCTCCCACGAACCAGCGGTTCCAACGTCTTTCGGTTTTTTTCGTGATTTTCTTTTCCACGCAATTTTTCATCGATCAGTTCGGTTTATATGTAGATGTAAACAAACTAGCGGCAGCCAGTTACTTTTAATACGAAAAAGTAAATTGAAAATGCAGATAAAAGCTCGCGGCGTTTGGAATCGTGCCCAGGTAATACCGGGTCTACGCGTTCAGGAACGTCAGCAACTTTCCGATACTCTTTCCGTTTCATTTTGAAAAGCATCGCGTTAATAGGTTCCGCGCCACGTAAGATCGAACTCGAAACATCGATGACGATACGAGTACATGTAAATTAAATCGAAACGTTTACATTATGAAATTGCCGGGAATTTACTCAAAATCGCGCTTTTTCCACGTTTATTTCACTTTCGAAGAATAGAAATTTAAAATCGCCGAACTTGTTGCGTTGTCAAGAGTCATCGGGCCGTACGCCGCGTGTAGAGAAATTTCTTTTTTTCCTGGCATTTTTTCATCGCGATAAACTTGCAACATTGCGTATCCGGTGAGCGATTACGGTTAAAAAAATTGACCTTACGATTAATTTTCTTCAAAATCGTGTTACAGGTAACATTTTGCGAAATGCTCAAAATGGCGCGCGATATGTTCGGCGCGTAAAATGCAGTGGAACGGACGCTTAAACGTCGAAATATCTCAAACAGAACCGAAACAACGACTGATTTTCGTAAAAATCGAGTACAAATTGTCATTTTACGAGCTACTCAAAGTGGCGCACACTACATTCGGCCTGTAAAATGGAGTGGAAGGGGCGCTTAAACGTCGAAGTATCTCAAACAGCATCGAAATAACGATTAATTTTCGTCAAAATCGAGTAACAGGTGACATCGTGCGAGCTGAGAAAATGGCGCGCGACGCGTTCGGCGTGTAAAATGGAGTGGAAAGAGCACATAAACGTCAAAGTATCTCAAACAGCACCGAAATAACGATTAATTTTCGTCAAAATGGAGTAATAGGTGACATCTTGCGAGCTGAGAAAATGGCGCGCGATGCGTTCGGCGTGTAAAATGGAGTGGAACGAACTCTTAAACGTCGAAATATCTCAAACTGGACCGCAATAACGACTAATTTTTGTCAAAGTCGAGTTATATGTGACACTTTGCAAGCTGCTCCAAATGTCGCGCACTACGTTCGGCGTTTAAAATGGAGTGGAAAGAGCGCCTCAACTTCGAAGTATCTCAAACAACACCGAAATAACGATTAATTTTCGTCAAAATCGAGTAACAGGTGACATTTTGCGAGCTGCTCAAAATGGCGCGCGATATGTTCGGTGTGTAATATGCAGTGAAACGAACGCTTAATCGTCGAAATATCTCAAACTTGACCAGCCTCGCAATTTCGATTTTTCTTTTAGCTGTTCCAGTTTCACTGCGTTCCGTAAATCACAGCTATCGTACACGGTGCAGCGAATACGAAACGGAGAAGGTCGGAGCATGTACCCGTCTAGCCACCTTCCTTTCAATTCTTCGTTCGAGTTTTCCGTTTCGATCCTCCCGTATTAGGTGTAATCTTTCGAGAATATGCCCGTATCGTTGGACGTTCTGACAACCAACGACGAACGCGGCCGAGTTTGTAAATTTTGCGCGCCAAGTTTCGATAGGTCAGGAATGAAGTGCGACGTTTCGCTGGAAGTTTCCGCGATGAGGAGCGGATCGCCCTCACCTCGTCCAACTATCAAGCTCGTCCACCGTCCAACCTTCTCGCGCAATTTCCAATAACGTTCAGACTTGCAACTCCTTTATCGAGAGAAACTCGTCGAACGAGGTGTTTCATCGGTATTTCGCTTTAATTAACTTCTTAACTTTATCGATAAACGTTCGCGAAACATCAACGAACGCATACGTGTGAGAGCCCTTGGCCAGAAAGTCGGGCAACTGACTCAAGATTAAACGGCGGCTTTAAACTACGTCGCGCAAGAGTCGGATCTTTTTGTCCGAAATAAAACCAGTTGCTTTCTAAATCGTTTAACGGATGGATTCCTTCCGCAAGCGTGAATGTCAGCGTTCCGCCTCTAACGTAATATCAACGCGGAAACATCGCGGCGAACTCGTATTTTCTTTGCGTTTATAACCACCTCTGTCTTTTTTCTCTCTTCTTGATTGCGATTGATTCCGCTGGCTGTTCGCCGATCAATGTCAAACGTCTCAATTCCTTGGACGTAACAGCGTTGAAAGCAAAGTGAACTTTATGGCGGGCCGTGACGATTCCGGTATAGGCGAACGTAGTCCGCTATAGGGACAATTTGCAGGATCGACGAACGATCGGTCATCGCTGCTTTCGTCCGGAGCCTGGCGATTAAGAAAGGGAAGAAGTTAATTTTGTTATTTACGTCGGGTGTCGTGGGGCGGCCTGTGACTCGGGACACCGGCCAGCTGTTAATCACGGTCTACGTAGAACCGTACTTTAATTACCGTAGTTAACGTCGTAATATCTTGGGAACTGCGGCTGAAACGCAGCAAAAGGAAGCAAGGGGGCTGTAAGCGCGCGTGTTCAACGGAAAGTTCGTAATAACGAAACACGGTGCGGGACATTGATTCTTCGTTTGGTCGCCGAGCTTGGAAGGCGATCGCCGCGATGCGCGATACGTCCATGTCCATCGAACTTTTTTCGACAAGAAAGCCAAGTTTAACGGTAAAGTTTAATTTCGCGCAGTGCGTGTAAGAGCCGATTCGCCAAAGAAAATACAACTGTACGGCCGGAGAAGTGGTAATTAAAGTGGAAGAAGAAAACTTGGCCGAGATAATTGGATCGTCTACCATGGAATCGCAAATAACGTGCTAACGTTAGAAGCTTGTAAACGGTAGCGAAAATCAAGGTGGCGGCAACCGTTTCCTCCAAATTGGAAATTTCGCGTCGTATTTTCTACTCCGGCAAATTAGCGGCTATAAGTCATCGTCGGCAGCATCAATACGGTTACTCGATATCCCTGGCAAAGACTGACCGTCGCTCGATCTCGGTTCAGAAGCAATCCGCTGTTCTCGTATACTCGGTCTGCTGCGTTCTTGCCCCTGCACGCCCTGCTTGTCAGATCCAGCCTCGCATTAATCACTCGCTCCACTCGCTCAACCCAGAGAACCCTTCTATCTTAAATCCACTGTGCGGCATTCACCGGTGGAATTCTTACACGAAAGGATTTCCGGAAGCAACGGGTTTGCAGCGGGTCGTGTATTTTCCAAGGGGAGGCGACAACCCGGTAACGAAAGGGCGTGCGACGGTAGGCCGTGATGAAGAACGCTGTCACCGGACGGCAATCGAACACAAAAGGGGAACACGGTACGCGGTTCGTAGCGGCACGACGTGGCGCGGTGTTGTGCGGCGTGGCGCAGCGGTGAAAAAGGGGGCCGTGAATCTCCGTCGCTTTCGGCTCTGCAATTATTTTTTACCGGCCTGGTATAAAGAGAGGTGGCGACCGAACGAGGAGAGGGGTGAAACGCTCGGGATGAAACAAAAGGGATCAGCGCGAGGTGCTCTTTATTTCCGGCGACGGGTTGGCGCGTTATTATCGGAATGGGGCGGCATCGAACGGAGACACGGATCGACTGGAGCTTGGAACGACGGGGCAGGAGGGTTTAACCGGCTGAGAAGGGAATTAGGGACAGCGACGAGGAGGGAGCGGGAGGCGGCAGACGGGAGGCGCGAGGCAGGCCTCGGTGAAAAACTAGAAAGAACGCGGCGAAGAAGAGAGGAGAGGCTGGATTAAATAAGAGAAAGCGTGACAAGCGAAGGAGAAAAAGGAAGCGGGCAGGAAACAGGGGAAGGCAGGCTGAGAAACAGGCTAGAGGTAGAGATACGACGGAACAATTGGAACGGCGAAGAATGGAGGAAAAGCGTGGAAAGTGGTAAGAGGGGGATGAAAGAGGAAACGTAGGAAAAGGGCGGATGATATAATATAATAAAATCGGGGTCAGGCCAGTCTCTACTGGACGGGGCAGCAGCGGATGAAATTATAGAAACGACGACAAATGGGGAAGAATTATCGTCGTATGGATGCACGCCCACTATCCGCGAAACTAGCCGTCGCCTTTGTTCGGTTCGGTTGGCACGAAAGAAACGAAAACCGGAGAAACGGAGGATCGCCCCGGGGCAATCGGTACATCCAGGTATCCAACGCGTTATAATCGTTGTATCTATTCTATTATATTATACGTATTATTCTACTATACTATTCTATTATACGGATAGAAAACCGCGGTGGAGAACGCGGTGCGAGAAAATCGGCCGACGGAGACGCGAAACAGGCCAAGACGATAAGAGTCGGTGGAAGATTCCTCGAAATTATTCGATTCGGTCGATTGACGACGGCTAAGTTGATCGGCGATTAACGTTAAACACGCTCGCTGAACGGCAATTTTTTCCAAAGAAAGTGCCGGCGCTACGCGGCAGAAACGATACCTACAACTTTTCTCCTCTCTTTCCATGGTTCGCGTCTCCTCGAAGATGGAAATCTTATCTGAAATCGGAATAGGTCGGGGTTAGGTTGCGCTCGTAGAAATTCATATCTAAGAAACCGTGTTATACGCTCAGCTGATCAGATACTTTCTTCACGATCCTGGAAAATCGACTCGCGTCAACGATAAGATCCGAGCCCTTGCGAATCATTTCTCCCGGCACCGTGAAATTTCGCGGAAACGAAATTCGTAGAGCTAATAAAATACGACGAATCGTACGACGTTTCTACAAATTTCTCGACTTTTCCGCGAAAATTCGCTTGAAATTTTCCGAAAGGAGGACGTCGTCGCGCGGCTAAATTCATCTCAATATCCAGTACTCGTCCGCAGCTTCGCCGGGAAATCTCGCACCGTCGATTCCCTCCCGTTTTTAATCATCGGGCTCGGTGAAATCAGCCCGCTGCGATCGGGTTGCTTTCGTTGCGTTTCGCGCCGCGAAGGACCGGCGCGTTTTCATCGCCGATACCGGATATCGATCTTGGTATTTTGGCGGAGAAACGGAGTCGAGAGAAGTACGTCGCCTCGTCCGGCTTCGTTAAAAGCTTCTCGCTAGCAACCGCATCGGCGACAACTCGACGCGACCGGTGACATTGTTAATTATAAGTGCGCGCGCAGTGGCGACCAGCGAGAAACGAGCAGCGGAAGGAACTGCCGTGGTACGAGCTTTTTAAAAAGGCACGCTTCGACGCACGACCACCGATAAAACAGCGATAAAACTAGGGTCGCGTAAATCGGCCGATGGAGAGAGGAACGGAGGCAGAGGGACGAGCTTTTCCGATTACCGACCGATAGAAAACGCTTCTAGGTGAACAGTGACTTAACGAACGAAACACCACGCCTTCTATACGACTCGGAAACTGCTGCTAATCGCGATCCCACGATATTCCGTCAACGAGCCGCAACCGGATCGTTATCCGGCTCGTCCATCTGTCGCTGCTTTCACAAACTTATTGTCCTTACACCTTTGCCTCGTGTCTCGTTTACGAGCCACGCGAAACAGCGCTCGCGTTTACGGGTATTTCGATACGGCAGATAGCTGGCAACGTGCTTGGAGAAGCTGGTCCGCGCAAACGATTTCCATCGTTGATGTTATTAGAAAGATCGAGGTTTCCAGTTGCGCGTTCCAGTCTGGCTCTTCGTTCCGCGAATCTCAATACCGCGACGATTCTTTCTCACCATACGTGTTTCGATGTTAACGGCAGCGAGCCACGTTAAAATCGTCAACCTTCTCGCCCCGCCCTCCACGTTCGACGCAAAACCGAAAACGCGAAACCGCCGACACGTTTATTTATGAACTTTACTCGAGAGAGCGTTACACTTATATCGGTGCGCATGACGTGGCAGAAACTTTTGTCTCAGGGCGTCGCGTCGCGCCGCGTCCTTCGATACCGTTGCATACGCCGAGTTCGAACCGGAAGCTAGCTAGCTTTCTGTAAACTGGCTGCCGATTTTAAACGATTTCCAGGATACGGTTTCCGTTTGTTGTTTAACGTCAAAGCCGGATAATATATATGTATATAAGCCGTATTCGAGGACGCATCATGGTACGTTCTGGACGGAAGCCACGTTCTCGCGAAAAGTCTCGACAGAAGCCTGGATCGATCCGTCACTCTATTCCGAAGTTTCAAGTCCTTTGTCTCGTCCCCATTGCCAAAGTAGACGGAGCAGAGTTAGTTGTCGGAGCACCCCAAGTTGAAAGAATCCGATGCACAAAGGTTGGAGGAAATTACGGAGAAAGACGTATGCGCGATAGGTTTGAAAGGGGACGCGCGATCTAAGAACGAGGCTCGTTAAAAACCTTAAAAGGCCAGATCCTGAATACGGGTCTCTGGTTGTAACTGTCGGCGGAACATAGATCGACAGAGGCGCTCCGACTTTGGAACAATTTTTATTATCATCGAAGGATAGTCTTCGAACCGTGGCACGGAGGAAGAACGCGACGCGGAGAAAGGGGGCGTAAGATCGATTTAGAAGCGTGGTGACGGCGCAAGAGGACAGCCTCCACGGAGGACGAGCAAAACGTGAAACGCTGGAAAGGGACGTTCCTGGGCTCGAAAGTCCTGTCTTTTTTTTGTCGAGAAGCTTCGCTCCGGGGAAGCGAGATTGCCCTTTCAGAACGAGAACCTTCCTCCCTCGCACACGCGACGACCGCAACTTCCTTTCGGATCATTATCGAAGCTGCTGGGAAATCGTCTCGACTCGTCGTTCCGATCCTTCCAAAAATGTGACTCGTGGCGAACTTGGCCGCTTTTCTAGATCTCCTAGTCGCGATGCTGCCGTCCAATAGCGTAGATAACGTAGGAATTGGAAAGCGAAGGCGCACAACGAGTCGTGACAAACGAGGTTTCGCCCGTTCCGTGGTCGGGGGAGCGGGTAGATGAGTCCCAGGGCGCCGGTACGAACCGGTAGCGGAGAAAAGTCGGAAATGGATTCCTCGGGGGTGCGCAAACGAGGGTAGACCGCGACGTAATATTACGAATCTCTCAGGAGCTCGGCTAAATTCAATAGGAAATTCGACTCGAGGTAGCTCGACCTATCCTTCCACCCTGCCTTTCTATCGCCGCGACTGTCCGCCACGATCACGCGTAATACACACGTACGCGCGATAGTCGGTGGATGAGAAAGAAAGGGAGGATAATCGCGTCGAATCTAATTGCATCCGTTGTCGTTTTTGTTTTAGGACCACTCGACGGATGAGTAACGAAGCGTGGCCCGCTGCTCTCAAGGTACACGGGATACGCTCCCTTTTCTTGTCTCTAACGAACCGTCGCGCAAACCGTATTCCGGCTTACCTGTCGACGTACAACCCGCGAACGCATCGCTCCGTCTCGCCCTTCGTTTCTTACCTTCCTCGTCCACCTTTTTCCTTTCTCTCTTTCCTCTCTCCTATTGTAACTTTTCTTTTTTTTTCTTTTACTTCAAACTATCTCTCGGAACGATTTGTAGATTGTTTTTTCTTTCTTTCTTCGTCTTTTCTTCTTTTGGTCTTTTTTTTGTAGTCGAGACGAAACGAGGTGGTCGATCTCTTCTACGATTTGGCTGTTGTTCGTCTTATCAGGAGGAAAATTTAGCAACGGTCTAAAAGATGGCGAGAGATAACGAAGAGTTGATTCCGCCAGTGACTTACGTATCGGGGCAGATGTTTCTTTATCGACGCGCGCCATCCTAATTACTTTCATTCCTCTCGGTCGCATCTGCAGTTGGCACAATTAAGATAATTACTGGAAAACTCGACGCTGCGCTACGCTTGCACGGCGTTTACCGTCTGAGCGATTATCCTTTAAGTTATTCGCGTTTGCCGTTCAATTAAACAAATTATCACCGACTTTGACGCAACGTGCTGAAATTTCTACAGTTATTAATCGTTAATTAAACGTTATTAATCGTTTAAATACGGAAGGATGATCAATGGAAATTCACAATCGCCTCGGATAAAGCGGGAGACCGGACGATATCGAATTTCGATCTCCGATTCCCAGAGTTCACGGATTTATCTACTGATGTTTTTCACTCGGAATTCCCACGATATCGCCCTCCCTCGCGATCATACGTTGGTCAATTTTTATTTTAATCGTGGCAATGCACCGCGGCAATGTACCGCGGCGCTAAACAATTACGGTAGGCGCAATCGCGCGTTCGGATTAAATTTTTGGATATCGCTCATTAATTGGCGGCCGCAGATTTCCATTTAATTTCCCGTAATTTGAAAGGGATTGACATGTACTTAGAATCGCGGAAGGGAAACACGCAGAATCTTGGGAACCGTGGCACGCTTGGATCGCACGCGTTCCAATTTATAGCTTTTTTTATTATATTATCAAATATTTGTCACGCGATAAATGCTTTCTCGGCGATACAGTGCCGTTCTAATTATGCCATAATTGGCCAATTTTGTCGATTTACCGTGGGTAGATGAGACAAATTCGAAATTGGAAAGTTTAATGGAGAAAATAACGCGAATTTTAATAGCAGAAACGCCACGGTTGCTCGTGATTAAAGCCGAAAGCTTCTTAAAATTTTCTCCCATATTCCGAACGTACCATAATTTCCACGTTTTCTCGATTTGCAACCTTGACGCGTTGGACGACAGAAATTTCATAACTTGGCTGAGCGTATCTATCGTTGCAAATAATTATTATATATTAGACTCGAACGATATCTTCTCCGGCGATTTCTTTCATCGAAAATCGACGACTCATTGGTTCCTTAACGCGGCTCGCTTCCGTTTGTTGGAAACGTAGCGTACACCAGCCGTAACACCCCGCTCCGTCGATTCGACCGTTCCGAAACGGTCCGCAACGCAATAACTAAGCGAGTTTAATCGAAGATCGCGTCTTTAACTCTATTTCCGATTCTGATTTGTGATTTCGTCGTTTCCGCCCCCCCCCCTCTACGTTGCCGAACGTAGAAAGAATGAACGAAGAAAACCGATTAACAGGTTGGGAAAAGTTGCTGCGATTCATCTTGGCGAGGAAGAGAAAGCGGAGAAAGAGGAGGGCGGAGGTTAGAAAAACCGTAATAACCGATCGAAAAAGGGTAGAAAATAAGAGACGCGGTTGACTCGCTCGGTAGCGGAGATAGCGTTATCGCGATCGGCAACCAACCGGATAACGGAAACGGAGATACCGTTATCGGACATTCGCCTGCGAGCTCCACTAATTTCCACCAACGTTGGAAATATCGCGCAACTTTCGAGCAGCGAGCTTATCTCGCGATCTTTCGGAAGGAGACACGGATGCAGCGGGCATATACGGTGTTGGAAGGAAAGGAGAACGAAGATGGAGGGAAACCGGTAGAGACCTACGGGTTGGCTTGACCGAAGAAAAACAAAAGAGCCAGAGCCCAGGGCTGTTTTATCGTTTTACTTATCTACCTACTTTGTGGCTGCTAGGGGTTTTAGCGTCTTTTGTTCCAGCACGTAACCCTAAAAATTACGGTATAACCGTTGTACGATGGAAATAGCTTAACGCGCAAGATGGGTACCGATAAATAATTCTAACGCCAACGTCGCTACGCGAACTACGCGGAGACAAGCCGAGTACTCCACTATTTTTATCAATCGTGTTCTCGTCGAATTGTTTTCACGCGCCTTTAGAAGCAACAACTATTACCAGGGAATTTCGATCCAATTTCCAGCTTTGCTCTCTGCTCATATCTCCGGCGAAATTGCTCCATGAAGCTTTTCGATTCTCTTTTTTCTTCCTTCCTTTCTTTTTTTTATCTTTTCTTATTCTTTCTTATATTTCTTATATTTTTCTTATGTTTCTATATATTTCTTTTTATCTTTTTTTATCTTTTTATCTTTTCGTTGAAAAGTTAATTTAAAACCGAGAAACGTTACAATCGGCAAATTAATTTCATTACGTTGATCGATTTCGAGCCGAGAAAAGGTTTTCGCTCGAACGAATCGAAACGGAATCGTCCGCTTAACCAAGTGTAACTCCACTAGTCGCTAATACACGCGTATGCGGTTAATTAATAATCGGCCCGTTCACGCAGATTCGATGCTGTGCCGCCGCATTAATTGAAATTCGGTATCGTGCCCTGGCGTTATCGGCGTTATCGCGACGCTGCTCGATATCGTTGTTCGATCTGAATTCGGTTCGGTTATCGGAACGACCTAAGGAATATTTAACGAACGAAAATGGCGTAGAAGCGGCGCGAAGCGGCGGCAATGAAAGCTTATTCGTTCGTTGAATCCTTCTCCCGTCCGTATATGTTCCCCATCGACGTTTCTATTAAACGCAAAGCACAGTTTTATCTTTTATCAGGGCGCGTGATGTTTCGCTGAAACGATGGCACTGAACGCGTTGGCACGATCGTTCTTTCATTACCAACTTTGCTCTCTCTTTATTGCCGCTGAAAGAATAGCGTGTCGGTCTTTGAGAGCCGATAACGGCTAGCAGGCAGAATTTATGCAGTTGCCTTTTTCAACGGAATTCTCCCAAAGTCGACCGTGTCCTTTGAAAATTGTACATTTCTCTCGCAGTCGAGTTCCTCTCCAAGTTAGACGAAGAAGAAACGTTAAAAATACGGTAACACCGCAAGATAAAATTTAACGTTGGCGATTAATTCGGATCCGAAAGAGCGGCAAATTGCTACGCTCCACGCACTCTGCACGCACTCTCCACGCACGCTCTGACCTCTCTCCGTTTCAATTCGAAATGCTGAGCGAGAATATAGATACGTCTAGAGGATACGTCGTCGTTGTTGAGTAAGAAGTCGGCTCGCAGCTGCTACTTTTACGCGAGTTTATCGCGGCAGTCGCTAGGAGAGGGCCGATAAGACTGGCGGAATGACACCGGGCGGAACATCGCTCGACTTTGTCGTCCCGCGTCGTTATCTTTGCGTTAACAACGTGTACGAGTGTATGGTCTAGTTACGTCGTGGGCGGTAGAACTGGCTGATAAATTCTCGTCCGTTGTGTTACCTCGGCGTATCTAGAGTCTGCGTGCCTTGTAACAGTACGCGACAATATGGATGCGTAATTGACGTGGTTGGCGCGTTCCTGGTTGTCGTGTTTGAAAATTCGTCAACGTTATCGAGATTTCGCTATTCCATTCCGACAAGCGATCTACGAGTACTCGATTCGAGCGTTACAGCTTACGGCTGGTAAAACGTTAAACGCGTCTACCGTTCGACCGTTTCGAGTATCGATCAGATCGAAGTAGCGAACGATACTCCGGCGACAGGATGGCGTTTCGAAGGAACGAAATATTCTAAGCGTAGACTGCCGGATGATTTTCGCCTTGACATTTGCAAGAAGTTGGAACAGTCAGAGGCGGAGCCGTGATGGCGCGCGACGGAAGCTTTCGATCCGATGAATTCTGCCGAAACTGTACAAGCCGATAGAGGGAAAGACCTGGTCGAGATAGGGCGTGTGGAATGGTCTGTGAACAAAGTCGGCAATTCGGGAGAGAGAGAGAGAGAGAAACAGAGATCGGTGTTTGATCGATTAAACGAAAATCCGTGTAAAGGACGTGCGAAAGGAGCTTACAGAGCGTTTTCGTTTGTATCAGTAATGCGACGATATCCAGTCGACGATTCGCGAAAATCCCTGCCAGATTTGGAACGTAAATTTCCTTGGGACGGTAGCACGAACCACCGAGATCGACCCGTAGAATCGCAGGATTCGAGTCGTTGCGTTGTCGATATCTGATCGCGGTGGATATCGCGGAAGCGGATGCAGAAGCGACACGACACGATCGAGCGGTCGATTTCATTAAGCTGGTCGGCCACGATCGCGGCACCACGCCACAGACGGTGTCGCTCCGTTCGTCACTCGTTAGAGTTTCAACTTTTTCAATCGCGTTAAAACGTTTGCTCGTGGCCCGAGCACGAGGCGGGAAACTTTGTTCCTCGCGAGCGTCCGTTCCAGGAGAGAAAAAAGGAAGAAAGCTTCCGTGTTGACTCGTCCCGGTTGTTTTAACGACGTGGAATATCGCCGGCCGACGACGTCGTTACGAAGAACAACGACGAGCTTTCGAGGTTATCGAGAGAACCGAAAAACGAGGTACGCGCATTGAGCCGACTCATGCTTTGTTCCGGCCCCTCTCCGCCTTCATTCTTTCCTTTGTTCCTCGTTTTCGTCGTTTTCGTCCTTCTTGCGCGACATCCGTACTTAAAAAAAATTAAATTACTTAATTTAATATTAAATTTCAAAAAAATTTTATAAAAATATCTATAATTCCCAAAATTACTATTTTACTTTAAACTATTTTTTATTAAATTAATATTTTTAGTTATATAGTTTAATGAAAAACATTAATTTTGTAAATTAAAAATTTAAAAATAATTAATATAACTAGTAAAATAATTTTAATATATTAAATTTATTACTATTAATGAAAACTCTTATAATTGTATTCTTCTTTATATTTATAAATCTAAGAATTAATTTAATTTTAATTTTAAATTATTTTTATTTAAATACTTTTATATCACATTTAAAACAAATATTATATTTAATTTTATATATTATTTTTATAACAATAAATATCTTAATATATAAACAAATAATTTCATTAAACTTATATATGTCGGAGATGAAAGAACACTGGAGCATTTGGAATTTTGGATAATCCCGCAACATTGTAATCTAGAGTCTACTATAGCTGTAATTGAACAATTGTAGTTATTCAATCCGATTGTAATTGTTCGAGAGTTGTGATAATGAGCTTGGGCTCGAGGCGGCAGTCAGTCGCCGAACGTAGCCGCGGTCACGGGATGAACGCTTTGTCCAACAAAGGTATGGAGTAATTCTATAGCTCTCCTTAAAAGAAATATTCGTGGCGACACGCGACAGTAAACATTCCAACGGTTTCTGTCCCGTGGCTCGCCACACGCAGACCCTATTCTTCGAGTAGGATGATTGCCAGATGTCGATGCGTCTCCGCAGTACATGTTCGGCTAGCCCGAGGGCCCGTTATAAATCTTAAGGTTTAGTTAACTAAAGTCCTTCAAACAGACGAACAGTCTTTGTCCCAACTACGGGAAGATAGGGGAGACATATTTGTCAACGAGCGGCGTCTCCCACTAGCAACTTTCCCTCGAGGGCGGCTAGCATCTTTTTCTCACCACCGATATGGAGATTGACCAATTAGCAGCAACGTCAATTTCCCTTACTTTCTGAACGAAGGCTTTTCTCGACGAATCCGATGATCTCGTATCCTTAGACACACCCCATTATAGTTTTCCTCTGTGGCATGATCGGGACGGGAAAGACAGTCTCGCTCGCGATCTCATTGATGAAAGGAGTAACTCTTTACGATCAGTGAATATTACGCGTCCGACTTAGATTTTGTGAGTACGTTCATCTATCATCCCGTCGACCGCGGATTCGTTATTGAACCTAGGATCATTGTCATTAGCTTCTCGAGTACCTAACTACCGCGGTTACTTGTCCGGTTCTATAATAATCGTATTTGCACTAGTCAATGTCTTCTCTATTGCATAACGACAACGTGTAACCCAAACGAAGATTCGTTTCACGCCCCTAACCCTAATTCCAATGTAAACCCGACAGCAGAAGTGGGATCAGTACCGGTTATAACAGTGCAAGAGCTTACGACCATCGTGCGCGAGTTAATTCCGTCGCTAGTGCAAAAATCGAGTGTGGAACCTAGAAATTTTTCGACTCCGCTGCCTGGTGCGCATCTACCAATCTAATTATGGAGAAAGATCCTTTACAGAGCAGTGCCCTGAATATAATTTCAATACCGAGTGTCGAATTGACTTCTACGTAGTGGAGGCGCTAACTGGTAGATCAAGCAATCCGGGTGAGTCGTTTCCATTTTACCCCGATTTCGGAGCCGAGTGTTCGCTAATTGAAGAATCCGTAGTCTTGAGAATTTCTGGCAAAAGAACGATTGATATAGTAGTAATGCGAGGAATAAGAAATATCGGTACTAAACGTATCGCTCAAATCTTGTCCGTTGCAGGCGTCGGTGGTTAGAGATAAACTTTTCATGTTCTCGCTGATAGTTATTTAACAATACGATATCGCGATTACTCGTTAAATTTTAAGCCAAGATTTTGACGTAATATTACACAAAATAGCCTCGCTATGTGTAAAACAAAAATAATTAATGCCTGTAATAAAACCGCTGAAAACGAGATCGATGTTAATGAAGTTGACAACGAGGTACGTAGTAGCGATAAAAGTCGATTAATCTTTCTTTTCGAAATTCAGAGATTCATCCGTTACGGGTTCCCTACGTACTCGTACAAAAAATACAGGCCAGTTAGAAGTACAATTAATTGATCCTAACATCGCCGTACAAGGAGTCCTAATAGAGTTCGCGAGCGCAGAATAGTACGTGATAGAACAAGCGACTTAATTACAGCCAAAAATCATAAAGCCTAGTAATTCACCGTTCGCGAGCCCTGTGTTACTCGTGAAGACGAACAATGGTTCAGATACATGATAGGTAGATTTTCGAGAACTAAATAAATATACGGTCGCGGATCGGTATCCTTTACCCCTCATTGCGGATCAAGTCGCGAGATTGCAAAAGCGAGATATTTTATTATTCTGGACATGGCCGGTGTGTTTCTCAAAATCCCTATTCATCCTAATTCTAGGAAGTATATAGCATTGATTACGCTCGATGAGCAATTTGGATAATAAGTTGTTGTTTTCTTCGAATTCTTTTGTGCCTTTGTTCGATCCATTCGATGTCCTTTATTTGCATAACATAAGTGCGTGCGCGTTTAATGTTTCTTCCGGAAGTCATTTTCGGGATGGCGATACTATGCTGACCCCGTCGAAAATGGGGATTCTTATACTTTCGGACAACCCTAATAATTGTGCAGCTCATACTTGCCTAAATATTCTAATATTTATGTTCTTCCTTGCTTCAATTTTGTAAACCATCAAAGCGTTTAGTACGGAAATCCTCAGGAGTAGTCGCGTGCCAAGTCTTCTGTAGCATTTGACCCTTTTTAATTGCGGTGACATAAGAAATCATTTGGTCGGAGTGATCTGTACTACACTTTCCTTCGTTCCATTTAGCAGCGGCTGCTGATTTCGAGGTTGCGAACAAACGAAACGAGAGATCATTCTTGAGATTCCTTTGAAAACAAGTATAACAGCCAACGTGCCATTCTTACGTTGTCGTCTATTTGGATGATCCCCTAATTA
Organism: Bombus vosnesenskii; assembly: GCF_011952255.1. Classification (NCBI taxonomy): domain Eukaryota; kingdom Metazoa; phylum Arthropoda; class Insecta; order Hymenoptera; family Apidae; genus Bombus; species Bombus vosnesenskii. Next base: position 5,035 of record NW_022883286.1, on the reverse strand, counting down.
TTGCCGACTCGATAGATCAAGCTCTAAAAGTATTGCACACCGTACTAGATACCCTTCTAAAAGCCGGATTCTCCTTTAACTTTTCAAAATGTTCTTTTCTAAAGGCATCGGTACACTATTTGGAATATGTAATTTACGACGGAGAAGTTCGTCCCAATCCGGGTAAAATGCACGCCTTGAGTTTTTTACCTGCGTCAACGACCGTCACACAGCTCAGGCAGTTCATAGGTTTAGCCCTTTATTTCCGAACATTCGTCCCTAAATTTTCACGGGTAATGAAACCCTTGTATGCGCTTACTTCCGATAATAAAAACATGACTTGGACAGATAGGCATGGAAAAATAAGGCAAAAGGTAATTTCCGCCCTGACCGACGCGCCGGTGTTAATGGTATTTGACCCGAACTACCCGATAGAACTTCGTATCGACGCTAGTTCGGATGGATATGAGGTTATTTTAATGCACAAGATTGAAGGTAAAAATAGAGTAATAGAATATTACAGTATAAGAAGTAGCCCTGCGGAATCTAGGTATCATTCTTACGAACTAGAAACGTTAGCAGTTGTGAACGCCGTCAAGCATTTCCGTCATTATCTCCACGGACGAGAATTTCTTGTCGTCTCCGATTGTAATCCTTTGAAGGCATCCAGTAGTAAGGTAAATTTAAATGACAGGGTTTACAGGTGGTGGGCTTACTTACAAACTTTTACTTTTGACATTCTGTACCGGGAAGGTAAACGAATAGCCCACGTAAATTTTGTCTCGCGAAATCCCGTAGACTTGGATCACCTTACGATCAACGAAGTCATATAGAGAAGGAAATCAATCTGACCGAAATCTCCGAAGACTAGCTATTAGCGGAATAACGTCGCGACTCCCAAATTTCTGGGATCGTCAATAAATTACAGAACGAAGAGCTCGCGGAAGACGTCGCGAATACGTATGAGTTACGGTCCGGTACACTTCATCGTAAAATACAGAGAAAAGGCAGAACTCTCTGCTTGTCCATTGTCCCCAGAGGTTTTAGATGATCTGTTATTAACCATGTGCAACAGTCAGTTATGCACTTAGGTTGGGATAAAGCGCTTGAGAAACTGTGCGAGTGTTACTGGTTCGAAGGAATGGCGGAGTATGTTCGCCAATTCGTTGAGAACTGTCACGCTTGTCAAGTTTCGAAGGCCAGTTCAGGTAAAATACGAGCTGAATTACATCCTATACCTAAGACCAGCATACCTTGGCATACAGTTCACGTGGGCATAACGGGCAAACTAAGCGGTAAAAGTGGTTCGAAAGAATATGTCATTGTTTTGGTCGACGTCTTCACTAAATTCGCATATCTGCATCATACTCGTAAAGTAGATTTCCTTAGTACCGTTAAAGCACTTACGTACTATATTTTTATTCGGCAGTCCCTGCCGGATAATAGCGGATCAGAGAAGATGTTTTACGGGCAAAGAATTTCCAGACTTTTGTCAAGATAAATACATTAAACTCCATTTAATTGCGACCGGAGCTAGTAAGGCCAACGGACAGGTAGAGCGTATTATGAGTACGCTAAAAAAACATGTTCACAACAATAGAAACCAACTGGCGGTCCTGGCAAAACGCGATCGGGGAAATACAACTGGCCTTAAATTGTACCACCAACCGCGTGACTAAGTCAAGCCCGTTGGAACTACTAATCGGTAAAACAGCGAGACCCTACGGCTTATCCCTACCCGACAATATCGAAGAAAGAGAAGTAAATATCTCCCATATAGAACAGCAGGCGATAAAGAATATAGAAGCAAGCGCCAAATACGATAAGGATAGGTTCGACGAAAACAAAGCTAAAATAGTTAGGTTCAACCTTGGCGATTTCGTATTACGCAAAAACGAGGAAAGAAACCAGACGAAGTTAGATCCGAAATTCAGGGGTCCATTCGTAATAGCAGAGACTTTGGAAGGAGATAGATATACCCTAAGAACCTTAGACGGCAAACGATCATATAAGGACAGACACGACAGACTGAGAAAAATGCCAGAAGGTTGCGTCCCTGCTGAGTTAGACGTCTGCGGTGATGACAACGGCGGTGATAATAACGTTGCAAGTACACTGACCTCATTAACACCGCGCTGTGGTCATAGTAATACACCGAGTGGTTTTATGTGCTTTTTGTTGTAACCCGTTGAGTGGGTTGATGTGCTTTTGTTGTAACCCGTTGAGTGGGCATACGTGCTTTCTGGGTGTAATACACCCAACATGGCAATACGATCCAACAAACTGAGGTTCACCAGTGTACGAAATCGAAAATGATCTGTTGTGTCATTACGGTCTGACTGGCGACTCACAGAACGCACCTAACACTTTGAATACAAATTATAACATTACAAATTCCTATTCTCTTTTATTTTTCTGTTGTCAAACCTCCGAACGAAACTTTGTTGTTGCACTGGACCCTTGACTTACTTGGACATTTAGCTAAATCGTAAATAATGTCAGTTGTATCGAATCTAATGTAAGAAAACACGATATTTTAGTTACACACGAGGACGTGTGATAGTCAGGATGGCCGTGTCGGAGATGAAGGAACACCGGAGCCTTTGGAATTTTGGATAATCCCGCAACATTGTAACCTAGAGTCTACTATAGCTGTAATTGAACAATTGTAGTTATTCAATCCGATTGTAATTGTTCGAGAGTTGTGATAATGAGCTTGGGCTCGAGGCGGCAGTCAGTCGCCGAACGTAGCCGCGGTCACGGGATGAACGCTTTGTCCAACAAAGGTATGGAGTAATTCTATAGATCTCCTTAAAAGAAATATTCGTGGCGATACGCGACAGTAAACATTCCAACGGTTTCTGTCCCGTGGCTCGCCACACGCAGACCCTATTCTTCGAGTAGGATGATTGCCAGATGTCGATGCGTCTCCGCAGTACATGTTCGGCTAGCCCGAGGGCCCGTTATAAATCTTAAGGTTTAGTTAACTAAAGTCCTTCAAACAGACGAACAGTCTTTGTACCAACTACGGGAAGATAGGGGAGACATATTTTTCAACGAGCGGCGTCTCCCACTAGCAACTTTCCCTCAAAGGCGGCTAGCATCTTTTTCTCACCACCGATATGGAGATTGACCAATTAGCAGCAACGTCAATTTCCCTTACTTTCTGAACGAAGGCTTTTCTCGACGAATCCGATGATCTCGTATCCTTAGACACACCCCATTATAGTTTTCCTCTGTGGCATGATCGGGACGGGAAAGGCATTCTTTTACGCGCTCCCGTCGACCAAAGAGTAACGTCTTTACGCTCAGCAATTATTTTTACGAGTCAGACTTAGATTCAGCGAGAACGCCCATCTGTCATCCCGTTGGCCGCGGATTCGTTATTGAACCGGAGACCACTGTCACTAGTGTCCCTGACGTCTCACCGCCGTGGTAGATTGTCAAACCTGTGTTATTCATACCTGTGTCAATAAATCGTATCTTCGTTACACCGCAACGATGGCTTCAATGAAGACTCCTCAAACACCGACAACCCTATCCCTAATGTCATTCCGACATATATATCCACCGAAAATGCGCTCTTGTAGACAAACGCTCGATTCACGTCATAGCTTTTAAAGCTTGTCGCATCTCAATCCGTTGGAAAAAGTTTTTCCTGTAGCATATTTTATTTTTACGAACCAACAAGGTCTTTGTTTATTTCCTTCTGTTTTTGCTCCAATTTCCCCATTGTTTTTTCAAGGATAGTATTTCAGAGCCACTAGTCAAGTTTATTGTAACAATAAACGTACGTTTCGGAAACATTTTGTGCTGTGAAACAGAATACACTAAAGTTTGAATGTCACATCGATTTTCGAAAGTTTATAAATGGAGGTGTATGACAGTATCACCAGCTGTTGCTGTCCAAGTAACTCCAACATCGAAATACTACAACGATTCCAATCGAAAACGCTAAGAGCCTTAATAGACGCACCTTGGTATGTTACCAACGAAACCATCCATCGCGACCTCAAGATACCTACAGTCAAAGAGGAAATAGCAAAATGTAGCGACAGATATAGCAAAAGAGTCAACTAACACCGAAACCCCCTAATCACTGGACTACTCGATACGACGGATCAGATTCGATTTCTTTTTGCTACAGACATGCAAGAAATTCCGTGTTGGAGAGCGATGTTGCGAGTTCGAGTGCCTGGACCATCTGAAGAACGTTACCGGAACTGGTATAGTTTTTGTCGTTGATGATAAGAATTCCTCCACGACTCAGCAACAAGGGCTACTCTGGGTGATGAGCTTAATGGTGCTGTTGCGGCTATTTTAATTTTTCAACAAGGATCCAGATGGCGCCGTTGACGAAATTCTTTCATTATAAACGTCAACGATCAACATCAGCCATCAGGGAACGAAGAAGGTACGCTGTAACGTGTCTGAGTAATTATACCTCGAGGAGTACATGCAGTTATGTAATGAAGATTCGTATGTGAGTGTTTGTTTTCTTATTTCTTTTCCCTTTGTTTCATTTGAATGGATTTTTGTACTCAAAGAGCGAGGTAAGATTACGTCAGATACGTTTTTACATATGCTAAAAAAATGGAAAATGATGATGATGAATCAATGACACGGAGAAAATTATAATCTATTGTATTGTTGTTATCTAATGGTGTTGTAGTTGACTGTATGGTGGATGTATCTAATGGTGTTGTAGTTGACTGTATGGTGGATGTATCTAATGGTGTTGTAGTTGACTGTATGGTGGATGTATCTAATGGTGTTGTAGTTGACTGTATGTTGTTCAATATTGCTATGAAACTCTTCTGATTCATTGTCACTTATACGAAAAATGGAAGTATACGAAATTGATAAAATTATTAATAATATTTACGAAGAGAAAGTAAACTGTTGGATATATGACAAAATAATTCTATTTTAAATAAGAGACTGGTCAGCGTGGTTATTTTGTTTACAAAATCAAACGAATTTAATGAATGTAATGGTAAGGAAGTAACTATAAGTGGCTTTTAAACTATTTTTATGCTTGAAAAGTAATTCGCAA
>NW_022883285.1:0-19023 GCF_011952255.1 Bombus vosnesenskii | reverse complement strand
GAATACGAGGCCGTCCGCCTCTTCTGCGAGCGAGTTATGCTCGCGAAGGAGCGAGCGGAAAGGGAGAGAAAGAAAACCTCTCACCCCTGCAGGATAAGACGATGGAGAAGGATGGCAGTCAGACGACCCAGAGCCGCCCCGCCACTACCCCAACGGACTGCGACCAGAAGAAGTGACAGCACTAGGAGCAACGACCTCCCCCTAACGCCCACTCAATAGCCGGCTCGAACAAGAGAACGCGAGAAGGGGATGCAACTGAAGTTAATTCATAAGAGGTTCCTGGAGCACCCCTGTCACGCGCATAAGATGGTCATCGTGGAGTTTTAGTCGGTAGGAGTCCGACACTACTCTGCTGTTACGCGATTATTGCAGCAGCGGAGTGTCCATGAGGATTTCTCCACGTACAAAAAAAAAAAAAAAAGAAGGCTACGTTCGCGGATCGATCGAACACGTTCTGCGTCTTTCCTCGGCACCAGCGTCAAAACCACCCTCGACGAGCGCAACGCACTGGTGCACCTGCAATATTAACCACTGGTCTTTCCTTTTTCGCGCGATATTATATCAGCACCTATGATACCATTTCAAAGACCGCAATCAAAACATTAAATACCGCATTAAAGCCATACAATAATTCGCAATATTCATTCGTAAACGTTATTGTATATGTGCTTAATTAATCGTTATTATGTTTCGAATGATTTACTACCTCATATTCCATAAGCGGATATATGGTTCATTTTCATCTCAAGTACGATATAATTTGTAACAAATATTTATAATTCACAATGTAAAATATTTATAATTCATTGGAAATATTATTCTATCACGGTATAGTGGTCAAATTTCACATAAATCACAAACATATGGTAGTCAGCAGCTATACTCACGACATGACAAATCATGATGATGTCATGAAAAATGGCGTCCGTCCATATATATTCAAACGCAACGAACAAGTTCGAACTTTTCGAGAATAAACGATTTGCTCGATAACATCTGTCGCGAGCTTCTCTTCCTTTAACGATAACAATTGACAACTAAAGCTCGAGAGGCTCGTAAGGATGAACAGCGACGAGTATCTAGAAGCTATGTACTCACCTGGGCAAGGAGACTCCAACACCAAGGACGTTGGAAGTTTCGAGAAGCGAAGATGGAACCTGAAGTAGCACGTCAGGTCAACTCTGGCAAAAACTGCTAAAGAAAGAAAAATCCAACTAATTTGTTTCCAACAATAAAATGAAATTAATTTGTTTCACAAATTATTAACTGGATATTATTCAAAAATTATTCAAAATTCGCTTGATTGATTCAGGGCCCGGGACACTTGGGTCATGCCATTTTGGTAATGGACGAAAATGGCAGAAGGAAGAACGACCGTTTTTTTCATATTTCTCTTTCCCCGGGAAGCGAAAGAATGCCCGAGCACCTTGTTTCATTTCTTCTCGACATCAATTTCAATCTTTTTAAACGAAATATAATCTGAACGATGAAAAGTTCATTCATATAATGCTCCGCGCCAGACACTCACGAAAATTAAGAAGAAACACGGAAAATTCGCGAATAAAACGGATTTCTTTGTCCCAGTGAGATAATAAATCTCGTACACGTATTGGTTTTTAAAATCAATATATCCACCAATGCGCACTCGTTTAACAAGGGTGATGGAACGTGCCAAAAATCTCTCAAGAGGGTCTTGGCAACGGAAGAGTCGAAAATGTCACAATTATGAATGAAAAATTCGAATAGGTGCTGATTTTACAGTCGAAACCGATAAAGAACTCCAGATATTCCCCCAATTAATTTACAATAAATTCGCGAAAATGATCGATTGCTGACGTCATTGTATTCTCGAAAGATTGTAAAACGATAAGAATTTATTGAAAAAACTTATATTCGATGATAACACTTCTAATAAGAGTACTAAGAGGAGCGATTCTGTACTCACCTTCCTGCCTCGAAGTACCGAACGCAATTAACCGTCCGCCCAGGATGGAACCGTTCGGAACTTTTGTAAGTTACTGCACGGCCGCTGCTTATGGTGGAAATATAATAGATATAAGTACAGAGCGCGTGAGCGAACTAAAAACGCGATAGAGAAGTAGAGAGAGGATGTTCCGTCCTTGTCTAATGACGCGCACTTGTACAGGAAATATGTAACAGCGGTATACGAGCAGCGTCAGTGTCCACTAGTGTGCATGCCTGATTAAACAAGGACAGGAAGTATCTATACATGGTGTTCTCTTTCTATTCCCATGTTGCATCCATCTTACTATACAGTACACACACTCAGCTATTCTATCATTATATTTGTGCGTTGCTTATGTGTGAACCAAACATTTCCACGACAACAAATCGTTTGTCTCTTGTTTGATGCTCGGTTTTCAACGGAGTTAAATAATTTTTTAAGAGAAACGTAATGGACGGGTTGTTTTTAAAGTAATAAACGGAAATTCTCGTATCCATTGAGAAACGATAGGCGATTTGAAAGTGTCACTATGAACGGTGATTTATCGATGCAAGGTAGTATGAATAAGATATTTTATAATCTGCGAAAAAAGGTAAGGAATATTCTAGATTTTAGATTTTAGATTTTAGATTTTAGATTTTAGAATTTAGAATTTCCACGTCACAGACGAGTGTGTTTTGTTATTTGATTTGTAATATTGCTGCAGTTCTCTTAATAGCTGTTCGTTTCATGCGATACTCGCACATAGTATCTATGACTTTTGCTTCTAACAATTTTTATAATTAGGCTGTATCAAATATTTTTAACGTTCGTGTTTCATGAAAAATCATGTGTAACTCGTTGAATTCGCAAATGTAACAAAAAATTCCATGAAAAACCTTATATTATTGTAATTAAAAAATAATTATATTAGGAGGAGAGTCGTATTTCGGAACGTCATCGGAACATATTATACCTTGTATGTGATTATTTGGAACACAATGGGTGAGTATATTATAATTAAAATATATTCCTAGTTCCAATTCTTTTGAATAGTGTCAGTGACCAATCGAAATAGAAATCAGTGGACATCATGGAAAGAGAAGGCGAAACCAAATTTAAAAATTCGACATCGGTAATTCAGTAGTTAAGAATAACTCAATCGATAATGTAGATTAACTAGTTATAAACAAATATATGAAGTATAAATTCAAATTATTCTTATCCATCTAAAAATTGGAAATTAAAAAGCAAAAGACAAGGAATTATCTTCGAGGATTTATATAGTAAATACATTCTTTTGCCTGTCTTACCTAGAGATAAAACAGTTGTTTGATGGTTATCTTATAGTGTTCAGTCATTGCGAAAAATATTTTTAATTAGTTAAAAACTATAATTAATTAAAAACTACATTTTTTTATGTATGTAGACGTTAGCGATGTATTATTCCGGGAAGCTCGTCTATCTCCCGAACATCGGGTTTGCGACAACATCGATTTGGAAATTATCGTTGCAGAGTATGGAAATTATTACAAGATGAAATTTCAAAAATATCCCATATTGTGTAAGAAAATAACTGGAAGGGAAATGACGAGGGAAGTGACAAATGCAAGCAAAACGTAAGAATTTAAATTATTTAACGATATTAAACGGTATTCAACGTATTCAACGTATCGTTTTCAACGTATCGTATTACAATATGATCCAGTGTTTGTAGAAGTATTGAGACAAAAGCCAAATCTGTTAGTAAACAAGCGAGAAGTGAGCCTGTGAAAGAGACGAATCTACAGCAGAAGATAACTGATGACAATACGAATCATATTAATCTCGCAATGACAGTGACGTCAATATTCCCCAATGAGAGCGATGGACGTTCATCAGAAGAGCTATTTAACGTCCCAATGGAACAATCCATGCAATCGAAGATATTGAAATGCATTGAAAAGCTTTATTCAGATAATCCGGAATTACGAGGCTGAGGACATCTCATGCGCAAGTTATTTTCGATTAATATACATATCGTAAAGCTTTTAAACGATAAAATTCCCGTCGATAAACCGTCCAACGTATATCGACGATGACGTGATTTCAGTAACGCTTCAAATATCAAATTACGTAACACTTACTTAATATAGAGAAGACGCCATTTTATCTTTGTATCATCACAGGAGATCATAGTAAGCAAATTAAATGTACATTGGGATGACGTTATAGGCCCAGAGGAATGTAAAACCGCTGTTAAGGAAGCCGTTGTGTATCCCCTTAAGTATACTATCTTTTTTGATGGCCCGTTTTCCCCCTGGAAAGGTATTTTGCTGTACGGCCCACCTGGTACAGGTAAGATACTCGTATTCTTTTCATTTCTGTACGTGTTTACAAGAAATATACAAAACAGGGAAAACGAAGTTAGCGAAGGCAGTCGCGACAGAATGCCATTGCACCTTTTTAACATAACTGCCAGCTCATTGGGCAGCAAATGGAGAGGCGATTCCGAGAAGTATATACGTGTAAGTTGCTTTGTCTATGTAAGTCTCTTTGTTCCTTTGTCTATGAAGGAGAGATTCTAGGTATAAAAAGATTTGATTTTATTTTTCGTCATTTATATATAAATAGAATAGTTGTTTGGAAAACGAAATATCGTTATCATCGTCGAAATCATATTCGTGATGAGGCAATGAATTTAAGGAATTTCGAATATAATATTTAATGAATAATACATTTGTTAAACTGAACAGGTTTTATTTGAACTTGCCTATAGTCATTCGCCTACAATTATTTTTATCGACGAGATTGACTGGATCGCCACAAATAAAGGAGACTGTATATTGTCTGAACCTGCAAAGAGATTCAGGTCAGAACTTCTTTCTAGATTGGATGGATTAGTGTCTAATGAGAATTCTAATGTAGTTCTTCTGGCTACAACTAATTCCCCTTGGTACGTATATCACGTTATTTCAATGTTTTCTAAGTAGAAAATATCGTAATATTTCTCCAAATTCCAAATATGTTATTGTGTTGTTTGAAGCATTCCTTCATTATTATTAGTATAATAGAACGATAATATTTATTGTAAATATGTTATTAGGGGCATTGATGCAGCTTTACTCAGGCGTCTCGAAAAGCAAATATACGTATCATTACCCAATGAAGTTGCTCGCCTTGGTATATTCAAATTATACCTTAGCAACCACTTATTAGAAAATACAGATATTGTAAACCACATAGTAAAATGTACTGAAAGATATTCTTGTGCAGATATAAAATTGCTTTGTAAGCAAGCGTGGCTACTAGAAATAAGCCCGATATGGAGGAGACTTGAAAAGAAAGAAACACCTGTTACCACTTTGAAATATGAATTAAAAAGTTATGAAATATTAGCAAAATTGTTAAAAAAAATGTCACCTACAGTTATGCAAATAGATAAATATGATACGTGGAACAAATAAATACGCAATCGTAAGGACAGATATTGAAAAATATAAATAAATGGATTATCGTTCGAGAAATCATTCGCATGTGTGTGCATGTGTGTATGCGCGCATGTGTGTGCGCGCATGTGTGTGCGCGCATGTGTGTCATGTGTGTCATGTGTGTGCGCGTGTGTGCGCGCACGCGCTATAGGCTAAGTTTAAAATGTTCGGTTGTATTATATCCTTGTATTATATATGTCGGAGATGAAAGGAAAACCGGAGCCTTCCCTTTGCAATTTTGAGGAAGCCTTCTAATGCTTTAGCCTAGATTTTATCATAACTGTAATTAAGCAATTGTCATTTGTAATTGTTTGATATTTGTGAAAGCGAAAGTGGGTTCGAGATGACAACTGGTCGCCGAACGTAGCCACGGTCACGGGATAAACGTTTTGCCTGACGAAGGTGTGGATCGGTTGTATTGTTCTCCCTAGAAATCACATAGAATTGTACTTTAGAGATGTCGATATAATGGGACACACGTTGTATTAGGAATCAATCTCCAGACAGAAACTGCCTAGTAACGGCGTTTGAATCTTTCTCGATGTTTCCAAAGAGTATACAACAAACTTTTGACAGAAATTGCCTAGCAACAACGATTGGAACCTTCTCGATGTTTCCAGCGAGCATATAACAAACAAATGCAGTCGTATAGCGAAAAAGATTTTCATCAGATATTCATTCGTGTGATCGCCTTGGAAAGTGATACATCGAGCAATTTACCGAGTGTTTTAGCAATCGTATTTTTTTGTGTTTAAAATTATTCTACGCATAGTAAAAAGTTATCCCGTTGACCGTGGATTCGTTTGAACCCGGAACATTGTTAATAGCGTTAATTAAATTCATTATTCGTTAAATTTATTATTCGTAAAACATATTATTCGTTACTCTTATTATTCGTTAAACTTATTATTCTTTAATCTAATCATTAGTTAAACTTATCATTTGTTAATCTTATCATTCATTAAACTCATTATTCATAATATTTTGTAAAATCTTGTTTATTTGCGTAAATATATTCTCTGTTTCGTAAAACAATGGCTAATTCAAACGAAGGATCATTACGCGCCTTAAATCCTAATGATAACCCGACATATATATGTGAGTGTATTTTATCAAAAATATGTTTTTTATGTTTTCTTATCTTAGTAATTATTTTTAAAAAAGTCTTAAAGTCTTATATGAAAATAAAGCTGTTCTTTATTTCAAATAATTGAAGTAAATAAATACAATGAGTTTTATATTTTATTATATCTTATATTATTGTTATATTGTTATTGAAAAAATTGATATAATCAACAGTTCTTCCTGTTCTCTTGATTGTTTCTTGCTTGTTTCAAACCATGATAATAACCTACAAAAGAAATAACATAGTCCATTGAAAATTTAATATACAATAAAATACTTATATGAAATAATTACCTGTGTAATATACCATGTAACCACTAATATACCATGACATCAACATACTTGAAAGTGCGTCTGTATCATTATCTGGTAATCTAGTACATTTTATTAAAATTTCGTATTTTTTTTCCAAATAAAATGTTAAACTTATTCCAAATTACTTATTAATATTAGAAGTATTCAGCATTCCATTAGAATTTTTAAATTGTACTTACTTGGCCATTAATTGTGGTGGTAAAGGAGGTGCAGGTGGCATTATATCAGTCATCGAATTGAAAGATGGTCCCGGTATGAAGTGATGTTTATACGCATTTGCTTCTTCAGAGTCACAATCCATTTTTTCTACATTATATTTTTTCGAATTTACATTTGTAGAAAAATTAGTCTCACAAGTCTCATCGTTCTCTTCATTGAATTTCTCTTCCAAAGCTTTCTTTTGTTGTGCTATTTGACTTTGCAAACCTTCTGATTCTAAAAGAGAACTCAACTCGACTTTCTGTGTATTACCATAGCCTAAACACAGAGTAAAAGAAATTTTTGTCATTTAATAGAATGACTGAGTGCCATTCGGTTACTGTCCTTACAGGCAATGTATTAGAATTTCCCGTGCATAAATGTATATGTATAAATGTTTGCCTTGATATATGTAGTAATAATCACTCGTCTAATGAGGAGAATTATATTCCAAGCAGCTAATAATGAACAATAAGTAACATGCATGTTTATGGTTCATGACCCTATATCCCACGGGTCTCCCCATAGACATTGACAGGTACTCCTGCCCAGTTAAGGACCTGCTGAATGACACTGTGATAGACTATGCGAAAGCCTTTACTTCATATATATATGTATTTTTAGTACATTTCTTAATTGACATAACCATCATGCTAAAGGTATTACCTACAAATTTTACAACACACGTACTGTTGAGGTTATTCGGTGTGTAAACAGAGAAAACACGCGGATAAATTGTAAGGTAGAAAATATATTTAAATAGAAGTGTAATAAGTAAAAATACAATTTGAGCTGGTCCAGATCCGCACGCTAGCTGTGTTACCTAATAACTGAAAAACCCCGAAGCCAACGTCGCCTGTCTACTGTTTATGGCCTGACTTCGTCGCAGTCTTTTGTCTACACGCTGTCGATGGCTTCAGTGCTTGAGAAAACTAAAAAAGACCAGATGTAGAGTTTTCTTAGAAGTGGTAACCATTTCAACACGTGCCATTGTTTTCATAAATTTTTGATATTATAGCTTCATAAATTTCTCCATCCTCTGAGTATATTGCACGATAAGGTGCTCCTATGATCCATTTCTATAGAGAAAAGATGTGTATACAAATAAATATAAGTAAATAGCAAAATAAAATAATTTGCTTCTTAATCAATATATTTAATAATATTCTGTATCAAATTTGTAATATTCTATCAAAATCACAACCTTGTGTAATTTACTTGCGTGTTTAGGCTGCTTAAGATTTTGTAGGTTTTCTTTCGGTTGAGAATTTCCAACATCCATTCCCATTCGATTGATAACTTCTTCTTTTGCTAAATTTATTGCTTTATCATATGCTTCTATTAATGCACTATCCCCAAACATTATCATTGGCTGTGTCTGTATCCTTTTGAGATAGCAAATTATACGTTATTAATATTGATACAAGTATTTTATTATCAAACTATTGCAAATTATCATATATGTCATTTTTCAAAAATTGACTAAAAGGTAATGGATACTGTTAATTACTATTATGCTAAGATCTTGTACTAAAATTATGATAAAACCATTACGTTTCCATTACCATACATACGTTTCCATTTCCTCGTATAAAAAGAACATTCATATCATCTGCCATTTTAAAATAACATCATTTAAATATTGAATTTGCTTCTGAAATATTAATTTGTCTCATTTCTTTAACTCTAACACATTGTAAACAATGATGACATTATACCAACTATAATACTAAAAATCTATTCCCCATTCATTCGAAAGATTATTTTTTGAAGCAAGGTTAACATTGAATGTTCCCAAACTTCAATAACTGTATTTTACTTTCTTTACAATATCTAACAATATATTAGAATACTATAAAAAAATATTGTATGCACAAGAAACTGTTTATAGCGAAATAGCAAAAGAATTAATCACATATTATAACTAAAACGAGATTGTTAAGTAGATTATATTATACTGCATATGCGTTAGTGTTTCAGCTGGTAAATATAGTTTTTATATCTGAAGATAAATAAGATTTAATTCTATAAAATTGCATAATGAATTATACATATATCTATTACTATTCGTATTTCCCCTTAGTTGTATGTTGTCAATAGCATCAATCACGAACATATAAATAAATATAGAAGAAACCGTTCGGCAATGGAAAGGGAAAAATGAACATGGAAGACAAGAAAGTTTTCTTCATGTTTAGCGTATGCGTGATACGCTTTGAATGTCTCAGATAAAGATAAAGATACTCTGCTCATTTCTATTTGTTCCGCAGAACGAGAAATTTGTTGTCTTTCATATTGGTTTTTACGATTCAATTTTTGGGCAGTTTTCCCTAGCGAGTGTCGGTCCCTGTTTGATATAACCAGACCGTAATTTATACAGATATGTATTATAGATATATATTTGTAAAACTGAAATCAGATGAAATAAATGTTGCCTGAGGTTTTAAACGTTTAATAAAAACAATATTTCATTTGGAAAAAATGTAAGATATGTAAAATTACACATTGATCATTTTGCTGGTCTTGTATCATAAAACGTGTGGCCCGAAGAGCACGTGTCCGGTAGAGATACGTCACTTGTGTTAGGAATCGTTTTATAACCTATCACAGTAAGCGAACGTCCCAGTATAGCAGCCGAAGAATGCCGTGGAAGTTTTTGTACAAAGCACAATTGATCTCCAATTGATATTTTCCGCAATACTTATCTGGTGTTCGGTCAGGGTGTCCCATACTCATGATATTTATGACAGTGGAATGGCGTTAGTAAATCAATTACAAAAATTTTCGAGATCAATTCTCGGTATTGCATCAAATTATTCAAAATATACAAGCAACACAACGTTGCCCTTTTTGCAGGCAACAAGAGGAATATCGACCACGCAACCACTTTCAGAAAAACAAGAGTAAGTGATACAAATTTTCTTGTGCTTTCCTTCTTTTTTTAATAGAATTTCAGTACTTACCTTCCAATATAAAATTGGTGTCAAAATAATAATGCTAATAATAATGTCTAAGAAATTTTTCTCTTTGTAGGAGTATAACATCTAGAAAAATAACATAGTATTAATAGAATAGTATTAATAAGAACAACATTGACAGTGAACAACTAAAAATATAACACTGTTATAAATATATGATATACGAATTTTATTTATGTATTATTAAGACAAGTATATCTTATTTTTAAATTATTTCTATTATCATAAGTGATACATATAATTAAGGTATAATTAAGAGAAGATTAATTGAAGAAACACAAAAAATAAAGAAAATAATTATATTGAGATAATTTTTATCTTTCATAAATATTATTTTCAGAGTAAATATAACGTTTGTTAAAGCAAGTGGAGAGAGAATCAAAGCAAAAGGGAAAGTTGGAGATACTATATTAGACATAGTAGTAAATAATGAAATTGATTTAGATGGATATGGTATGTTTTAAAGAAGCATAATTTACTTAATTTAAAATAAATAATTTTGAGGTAGAAAATATTTGAAAATTTTAATTTTTATCAAGTTTAATATTCTTATTATTTTTAACTTTTGATACTTTATTATATAAGTATGTTGTAATATTAAAATATAATTGATATAGGTGCTTGTGAAGGAACATTAACTTGTAGTACGTGCCATTTAATATTTTCGAAAGAAGTTTATGATGCACTTCCTGACAAACCAACAGATGAAGAATTAGACATGTTGGATTTAGCATATGAATTAACAGATACGTTAGTTCATAATAATCAGTATCAAATCATTCACATTATTAATTCTATTACCTTTTAATATTTTATAAAGTGAATTTTTCTATTTAAATTTATGTAAAAACAGGTTAGTATTGGGTACTTCGAAATCTGCATCTCAATGTAGAATTTCAAATCGCTATCTCTGAATACTACGAAACTGAAATTATAATAAATTTTCATAGTTTTTTATTTACGACCCTATAATCATTACAAATCTATGTTTGAATTAGCATATTTACAATGTTGATTTTCAAATGGATAAATAGAAATCTTATTGTGTATTAGTATTAATTTGTATAGCAATAAATATATTTATTGACATATTCAGTTATATAATATTTAATTTCAGGTCACGGCTAGGCTGTCAAATAGTAATGTCTAAGGAACTAGATGGAATTGAGGTAAGAGTTCCATCAACAATTAATGATGCAAGAGCATAACTGAAATTATCTATAGGTTTTTGAAAATTTGTATACAATGTTATACATCTCTTGTTAAAAAAACCCTTGTTATAATTATTAAAATATTGGTATTAAAAAAATATAATAAAGAATCTTGTGTTTAAATGTGAAGCTTATATATATACATATGTTATAGTATAATTGCAATTTTGATATTTGTACATTGCCATTGTAAAAAGCCTATCCAATTATGAAGAAAATATATCTTTTATTTTTAATATACAGGGTGTCAATTTTAAAACGTTCATCTAAATTATTTTCGTTACTATTAAAGATAAGAAGAAATTACTAAGGAAGACTTAAATGGTTTTAAGATGTGTACTTGGTTATGATAAAAAAGACTCTTGTGGAATAAATTTTGCAACTTCTGAAAGATTAGATAAAAGCTTAGAACCTAAAAAATAATTTGAAATTAATTTCGTTTAGATATACTGTTTGATTTCTTAGCTATGGGCAAGTTTAAAAGATCATCAAACTCATGGTCAACAAAACAACAGAAATGTACATGCAATGCTTTTCCGTTTCACAACAAGTTATCTGACACTATCATCATTTTCGTGGCACATGCAACATTATCGATTCAGTATAGTAATGTTTTGATTAAAACAAATGTCTCGACATTGGAGCAAAATATTTCAACCTTTAAGGACTAAAATTAAAACTTATGAGTTTGTTTATAATTTTAATAGATTTTATTAATATTGTGTTTACTGGTTTATTAATTACAAGAAAGTTTGTAAAAGACTGAAGTTTTACGTAAAAAGTACAAATATTCTTTCAACAAAATTAGTCAAATCACATCATTATTTATACATATTGTATATAAATAAAATATGCGGATATATTACTTTACCCTAGAATTAAAATTCAATAATATTGAAGAATCTTATTTATTCAGATTTTGTACATTATCGCTTCTAACCTCGGATAATAGAACAACAAATTAAATATTTTTAAACAAAAAAACTTTGTTCCTTTGTTTGATTTCCCTTGCTCGCGTTTCTTAACTACTTAGATATAAAATACTTACGTTTTCGAAAATTCATACTTCACAAGCTACTAAATGCTTTATCTGTTCAGAATAACTTATTGTTTTCTTAACTAGGCACATACCAAATACATCTATTAAGTTGGTATTTCTCATAATTACCAGTACATAAAGCTAAAACACTTTTGTACTATGCTTGTTATACATGGATCTAACAAATAATTTAACTTGTGTATTGTCGTTTGTATATTTTGTTACGTGTAAAATATTCCATTTCTACACTACTTACAAGTTCGATAAAGTGTACATTACACATCGTGAAATTTACATATTTTCACTTGGTTACCCTGCCCAATTCGAATATAATTCAGAACGTATGTGCTATATTTATATATTCTGCATTTGTTTTGTATATTATGTACACTGATCTGATCTTTGTAAACGCGAGTTTTACGATATTAATGAGAAATTTGCCAATTTAATGGAAGTTGTTAATTTTTTCTGGCACGTTTCACGTTAGCAGACATGTTTCTTAAGTTACAGTCGAAAAGTGTTTTTATGTAAAAGAATAGGAATGATCAAGTTATTTTAAGATGACAAGATATTTCACGTCTTCTATTTAAATATAGCGTTAAATTTTAATTCCGTCAATTCGTATATACTCATACATCGAATTTCCTTTTCTCATGTCATTTCTTTTCTTTCATTTCACATTTAATTACAAAGATAAAGTGTAAGTACGTTCCTCATAAAATTAATATCAAATGTCGCAAAATATACAAAAGTAAACTAAGAAGAGGGGTACATATTATTACACAAACTGTCGTTCATATTGCATATGTACATATGCAGTATAAAAACAATACTTTTTAGTTTTTAATCTCTTGTTTAAATAATCCTAAAATCTAAATTTGTATCGGTCATTGATTCGATATAACTGCGTTTATTGGAAGTAATTAAGCTATAGCCTGCGCACAAGAGAAGAAGGAACAAACACGTATAGTATACACGCTTAAATAACAAAATTAAGTCAGTTTACGTTCAATGTGAACTTGATCAAAGTTCCAGTCTCGAATTATAGAGTTTCTTACTATCAGTTTACAAAATTCGATATTACGATTATGTACCGTATTTGAAAAACATAAAATGCTTTGTTCAATTTTAAATAAAACTAATATTTACCAAAGCGAATACGAAAAAAATGTTATCATCAAACTCAATTTTCAATTATCAAACTTAATCCAGCACAAATACAAATGTTATTCGTGCTTTTTTACTTTTACTACTTTTCAACTCTCTATAGTTCGAGATTTGAGTTCCGCTAACTTTCTTTCTACTGCGCATGCGCAACAGGAAAACTTGAATTACACGTAATAGTCAAAAATTCGAAAATCTTATCCTTTCGTGGCAGCGAAAGTAACCTAGGACTAGAGGTTCCATAACATTAATAATAATAAGGCAATAATATTAATATTAATAATAATGTAATCGAGTACTACTAACAATAATAATAATAATAATAATAGTATGGTAATGGCAAGATACACGCGGGTATAAATTAATCATTCCTTTCGTAATATCTACGACGTCTTCGGGATATTCTTTAGAAATTACTTTATTTCTGGTCAATATTCATTAACGAGCAACTTTTCTCTCTGTTTCTTATCACGATTTTTTTCACTTCATCACAATTGTACCGTTAGAAATTATTCAAAACATTGTTAAAATGTCCATGAAATATATGCAATTGCCGTATTGAATAAGCGAGTAATGAAGTTGCTGTTTCACTGAATAAAAGTGAAATCTCCAATGCGTGTGCTCAAGTATATAAGTTAAAAAAAGATTGGTACATCAATGCCTATTATTCTTAATCAATATTCATCATTTAACAATTAGGACCGAATTTTTACAAACCAACTCTAAACCACGACCCAATTTACAAATAAAAAGATCGATGTGTAAATTAACTATCAACTATTAATCTCCAATCCTATGTGAAGATATAATGTTCGGACCAAATTTCTAAACTAACGTGGACAATTCATGCGGACTATTGGTGGTTGCTGCGCTACTTAGATCCAATGTGGCAGCCGGAAGACCAGAACTGACGCTGCCGGTTGCTTCCCGTGGCAAATGCTGCGATCTATTTAGCTTATTTCCAGGACTCGGTGGCGATCTATCTGCTGGTGTATCCGGTGGCGTAACCACGTTTCTGTGTCCGCTCACGTTCAGATGATTGTGCGTCGCCGCGATCGGAGCTGGCGATGAGAGCAACAAGGGCGGTGGAGACATTGACACGTGTCGATGATGATGATGGTGATGATAGTGTTGGTACTGTGCAGCTCGGCCGTGCGTTGCGTGGCTGGTATTTAGTTGGTTCGTCACGGGCCCGACTTTCGTTGGGCAGCCAGCATGGTGGATGGTTAACGGGCCACGTAGTTGTTGTTGCTGTTGTAGCTGGTGCTGGTTCTGGTGCTGTTGCAGCTGCTGCTGACGCTGCAGCTGTACCGCCGCTTCGCACTGTTCGCGCGCTAACACCTTCACGGCATTCGTCTTCTCCTACGAAATAAGAATGATAGGTTAGGTTGTAGTCAGGGGCCATAACAAATTAAAAAAGTTATAATATAAGAATTTACATTTTAGTTGAAATGATTCTAGTTACGAATAAGTATTAAAGATGATTCAAATCTTTTTCGTTACCGATAACCATGGTGAAAACTCTTTTGGATTACTTTCAGCCATTGTCAATCTTATTGTCAATACTACATGCTTGAAGTAGAAGGAGGGGTACAGAGAAAAAGACTTTTTCTCAGCAAATATAATCGTTACTCAATTATTTTGTTCAACAGTTTTACAAATCTCCCAAAAATAAACGAGAATACGAAAATACACTGAATATCGTGTGTATGGTTATTTATAAAATCCCCTTGAAATAGTTGCGATCGCGGATCACATAAACAAACGAACCTGTCATTCTACAGAGTATCTTTTTCGGTGAAATTATGCAAACGTAAATGTAACTTCGGTAGAACTCCTCGAGAACTTGTAAGCTTATATCACTCTGACCCAACCAGTCCACTCTAAAGTGTATAATTTATAAAAGGGGATTATATTAATACGCGGAGGATGTGGTAGGTGGTAAGTTTTGTATATGAATGTTCGTTGATACAACGAATGGTTAAATGGAGGTTTTCATGAATGTGATAAGGACTAGATCGAATGTTTTAACACTTATAACTAGAATGCGTATTTTTATACAAGTTTGTAGTTTTACGAACATAATCAAAGAAATAAAATTTTAATCGAGATTTGTTTTCTTATATACGTATATTTTAGCGCATTTTATGCATTTTGCGCCATTTGCGTACTTTTCAATTTCGCACGAATAAAATAAAGATCAGCAATATAATTATAACGCTTCTTAAAAATGTGAAAAATCCTGGTTTCCTAAAAGCTTGCAATTGATTTCAGAAAAATTTTTATGAACTCTACCAGATAAATTATGGTAACTCTGAAAACAAAATTTCACGATAAAACGATTTCCGAGTAAAATACACATAAAAGATGATTTAGACGTGTTTGAACGTGTTCGTTTTCTTTTTTAATAGCGATATGTTCTTACCCTCTGCCACACGAAGACGTTATGGACCATTGCGCATCCACAAAACACGATGCCAAGGCCTATGAAAACCGACGTAACGATTGCCGGTGTGACACCAATTACCTCTCAGAGAAAAGACATCGACTCCCGACTGTCGGACGCCAACGCCGCGACGCATCTTAGTCCCCATCAGAGATAAGGCCCCAACCCCGACTTTCGGACTCCTTGGAATCCACACCAAACCCCCCAACATCCCCAAGCCAGGGTGTATATAAGCCGAGACTTCATCCAGCCCGGGGAGTTCTCGTTCTAGTTGCTGTTCTTGTACAACACCCCTTTCTCTGTTCAACGTTATTCTACTGTAAGTGCCAAAGTCATAATAAAGTTCGATAAAAGAGAATTAATAGTTGGGCTACGACTCAGCTTTCTTTTCTCTCGCAACCCAAGTATCCATTTTACGTGACACCGGCGTCGAATGAAACTGGATGAATGTATACAATATCATACCTGAAAGCATTGTTAGAGGATCATTATAACACGTATGCCATAACAAGCGGGACAAAGAATCAGCGCAAATACATATTCTCAATACATATAATTCTCGAAGCGTAAACTATATACATATGCTTTTCATTGAAACTTTCAATACTAGTCGCAAATTATTTTTCAATTAATTTATTATTTAAGTCTTTATATATCAATTCTCGACGAATAAATTACTTAAATTATAGAGAATCTATCTTCAGACAATAGAGAATTCAATATTTTTGGTCGTTAAGTAATTTACAAATTTCTAAAACGATTACGTTCGAAGTTTTGGACAGTATTTGAAGTTTCTAACATGACATTAAAAAAAAATAAATAAATTTTATGATATAATTAAAAAAACGTTGTGGTCTATCATAATTTCTATTCCGTCAAATTTATTAAAACGCAGTTTTCTTCTGAACAGAGTCAAAATGTCCGTCTTGAATCGAGTTCAACAGCTTAACGATCGATCGAGCGAATGATAGCTGTGTAAACCAGCATGACACAACGTAAACTTTAGATTAGATCTCGATCCATCCACCAGCCGTATTCATGCATGACATGAATATTCTGTTTCAGCTCTTTATAAATTAATCTGTTAAAACTTCCCTAAAAGACGATCATTTTTATTTTTCTAAGAAAAATAATGACTATTCGGCGTTAAAATTAACTTTATTTCCATTGGATTTCTAAACTGATTTCATACACTCAGAGATAGTTCACAGTATCTTTTAGATTCATGCCTGAATTCAAGAAAAATTAAACGTATAACTTATGTACTAGTATCTTTCAAAAGGTTAAAGTTGACAGAATTGAAGGAATTGGTTCTTACCAGTTAGAAAGACGGGAATGCTAATGAAAAACCCTCCGACAGCACATATCCGGCTGATGGATGATTTTTGCAGGTACTTGTTACTCCTGAAACAGACAAAATTTGAAGTCAAAGTCAGTTTCACGATTCTATGATAATTGAGCGAAATATAAATGTTAAGGAAATTCGAGGATTTGGGAATACAAATTATTGACTATATTTCCCACACAACAGTTATACATCTATATTACTCTCTGACGAACGTCTTGCACGCACGCTGGTCGCCAACCGACTATCCTAGATTCTTCTAACATCTGGCAACAGTCTTTTGTCTCCACTAAGTCCTTGACGCCCTCTAACCCTTACACACACACTCTCATGTACAGTGTAAATGTATCACTTCCCTAACAATAAAGGAACCAGTTATTTGTTTAACAGCCAAGAATCTTTCAAAAATTCTACTGTAATTGATACTTCAAATATATTTAGTCAGACAAAGGATAATCATAATCGCAATGTTAATCTTAACTTTAATTCAAGGATCAAACAGTATCATTATACATATAAAAGTAAACATAAGTCTATCCACATTATTGTTATTATTATTATTATATGTTATTCTATAATTGATTTTTATTTCTTTATTATCAATATTATTCTATTTTCTATAATGATTCAATTATAGATCTTATTTTTTGTCAATCATATTTCACTGAAAAGATCACTTTGAAAATAATCTAATAGTAAAAAATGAAAAATAATCTTTTTCTACCTTGTCTTCATTTTTTACAAACTTTGTCCACCGCCGTAAACCTATTAAATGCAGGAAACGACAAAGCAAAGCTGCTTCACATAATTCCCCGCTCACGCAGTGTCAATCAGCTCACGACCGCAAACGATACTGCTAATTTCCAGCGACCACGAACGATTTCATCGTAATTGCCGGTGTGAAATTTACCAATACGTGCTCGAATTGGTCAATAATGGATAGAGCGCTCTTGCACACACTAATCTACCAACAAATAATATTGACTCAATTGAACAACAGCGCCTAGATTAACGGACAAACCGCATGTTCCAAACAGATTTACAATCACGGCAGAAAATACATGCCGTTATAGATGTTTCCTGGTCAAGACTAATTTCCAGGCGTTAAGAACATTGTGACCGGAATCTAGGAAGAACTAGCACTTCCTGGAATAATACTATTGTGTCCTCGATGAATGTCTCTCCGCAATGCCCTCCAGTGAGTTGTTTTTGTCTTTGGTCGTACGACGTCCGGGATGAGAATTCGGGGAACGGTTTTGCGCTGCTGTAATACTCGCACAACCATCCATCTATGGGACTGCATCTTTTTAGGAGGACCAGTGATTAATCTTTTCCCACTCATTTTCATCTCTAATTTCTCATGAGGCTAAGATTCCTGCATCTTTTATCATAATAATTTATTAATACTATTAATAAATTGAGACAATTTTACACGTCGTATTTTGCGTTATAAGATGACTTATAATTTGTAAAATTTACCTGTAAAATTCCTTTGTTTGTTTTACCGAAGCAATAGTTGGCATTTCTATACGACAATAAGAATTTGTTAATACTAATAATTTGTAAGGTTATCATGTTATCATTCTTCTAATGGATAGTATATTATTGAAACTTTTTTAATATTGAAACGCGATATTTTTTTTGAGAAGAAGTGCATAGTAGTAAAGAGTTGAATTCTACGGACGTAAAAAGTGGACATAACATTTTCTGTACATGGAGTCGCCTGGCCTAAACATTTTATGATTTCCGGGCAAAATACAGACGAATCCAGCGCTGATTTTAAAGTA
>NW_022883284.1:0-13803 GCF_011952255.1 Bombus vosnesenskii | reverse complement strand
GTTATGTGTTATAACGTTACAACGTATTACGTTAAGTAGTATAACATTATACCGTATGACGTTACATAGAATAACGTTATATAGTATAACGCTACATCGTATCACGTTATACAGTATAACGTTATAACGCATGACATTACATAGAATTAAGTTATAACGTATTACGTTATATAGTATAACGTTATAACGTATTACGTTTTATAGTATAATTTTATAACGTATTACGTTATATAGGTACAACGTTATACCGTATTACATTATATAGAGAAACGTTATAACGCATGACGTTCCACAGAATAACGTTGTAACGCATTACGACATATGGTTTAAAGTTATGAAGTATTACGTCTTAGAGAATAACGTTCTAACGTATTACGTTATATAGTACAATGTTATACCGTATTACATTACATAGAGTAACGTTATAACGCATGACGTGACGCAGAATAACGTTATAACTTATTACGTTATTCACTATAACTTTATAACGTATTGCGTTATGAAGAATAACGTAATAAAGTATTACGTTATATAGTATAACGTTATGACGTATTACGTTATATGGTATAACGTTAGAACGTATTACGTTATATAGTATAATGCTATATGGTATAACGTTATAACGTATTACGTTTTATATTATAACGTTATGACGTATTACATTAGGCATTGTAACATTATAACGTACTACGTTATAGAGTATATCGCTATAACTTATTACGCTATATAGTATAGTTCAATAACGTATTATGTTACACAGAACAGCGTAATAACGTATTACGTTATGTAGTATAACGTTATAACGTATTACGTTTTCTAGTAGAATTTTATAACGTATTACGTTATACAGAACAACGTAATAACGTATTACGTTATATAGTATAACGTTATAACGTATTACGTTTTATAGTATAACTTTATAACGTATTACGTTATAAAGAATAACGTAATAACGTATTCCGTTATATAGTATAACGTTATAACTTATTACGCTATATAGTATAATTTTATAACGTATTACGTTATACAGAACAACGTAATAACGTATTACGTTATATAGTATAATTTTATAACGTATTACGTTATATAGTACAATGTTATACCGTATTACATTATATAGAGTAACGTTATAACGCATGACGTCCGCAGAATAACGTTATAACTGATTACGTTATTCAGTATAACTTTATAACGTATTACGTTAGGCAGTGTAACATTATAACGTACTACGTTATAGAGCATATCGTTATAACTTACTACGCTATATAGTATAATTTTATAACGTATTACGTTATACAGAAAAACGTAATAACGCATTACGTTATATAGTATAACGCTATAACGTATTACGTTCTGTAGTATAACGCTATATGGTATAACGTTATAACTTATTACGTTTTATAATACAACTTCATATCGTATTATGTTAGGTAGAATAACGTTACACCGTATTACGTTATACAGTATAACGTTATAACGCATGACATTACATAGAATTAAGTTATAACGTATTACGTTATATTGTATAACGTTATAACGTATTACGTTTTATAGTATAATTTTATAACGTATTACGTTATATAGGTATAACGTTATACCGTATTATATTATATAGAGGAACGTTGTAACGCATGACGTGCCACAGAATAACGTTGTAACGTATTACGACATATGGTTTAAAGTTATGAAGTATTACGTCTTAGAGAATAACGTTCTAACGTATTACGTTATACAGTATTATGTTATACCGTATTACATTATATAGAGTAACGTTATAACGCACGACGTGCCACAGAATAACGTTATAACTTATTAAGTTATTCAGTATAACTTTATAACGTATTGCGTTATGAAGAATAACGTAATAAAGTATTACGTTATATAGTATAACGTTATGACGTATTACGTTATATAGTATAACGTTACATCGTATCACGTTATACAGTAGAACGTTATAACGTATGACATTACATAGAATTAAGTTATAACGTATTACGTTATATGGTATAACGTTATAACGTATTACGTTATATAGTATAACGTTATAATGTATTACGTTATATAGTATAACGTTACACCGTATTACGGTACACAGTATAACGTTATAACTTATGACATTACATAGAATTAAGTTATAACGTATTACGTTATATAGTATAACGTTATAACGTATTACGTTTTATACTATAATTTTATAACGTATTACGTTATAAAGGTATAACGTTATACCGTTTTACATTATATAGAGGAACGTTATAACGCATGACGTTCCACAGAATAACGTTGTAACGTATTACGACATATGGTTTAAAGTTATGAAGTATTACGTCTTAGAGAATAACGTTCTAACGTATTACGTTATATAGTATAATGTTATACCGTATTACATTATATAGAGTAACGTTATAACTCACGACGTGCCGCAGAATACCGTTATAACTTATTACGTTATTCACTATAACTTTATAACGTATTGCGTTATGAAGAATAACGTAATAAAGTATTACGTTATATAGTATAACGTTATGACGTATTACGTTATATGGTATAATGTTAGAACGTATTACGTTATATAGTATAATGCTATATGGTATAACGTTATAACGTATTACGTTTTATATTATAACGTTATGACGGATTACGTTAGGCAGTGTAACATTATAACGTACTACGTTATAGAGTATATCGCTATAACTTATTACGCTATATAGTATAGTTCAATAACGTATTATGTTACACAGAGCAGCGTAATAACGTATTGCGTTATGTAGTATAACGTTACAACGTATTACGTTTTAGAGTAGAATTTTATAACGTATTACGTTATACAGAACAACGTAATAACGTATTACGTTATATAGTATAACGTTATAACGTATTACGTTATATAGTATAATTTTATAACGTATTACGTTATATAGTACAATGTTATACCCTATTACATTATATAGAGTAACGTTATAACGCATGACGTGCCGCAGAATAACGTTATAACTTATTACGTTATTCACTATAACTTTATAACGTATTGCGTTATGAAGAATAACGTAATAAAGTATTCCGTTATATAGTATAACGTTATAACGTATTACGTTATATAGTATAATTTTATAACGTATTACGTTATATAGTACAATGTTATACCGTAATACATTATATAGAGTAACATTATAACGCATGACGTCCGCAGAATAACGTTATAACTGATTACGTTATTCAGTATAACTTTATAACGTATTACGTTAGGCAGTGTAACATTACAACGTACTACGTTATAGAGTATATCGTTATAACTTACTACGCTATATAGTATAATTTTATAACGTATTACGTTCTACAGAACAACGTAATAACGCATTACGTTATATAGTATAACGCTATAACGTATTACGTTCTGTAGTATAACGCTATATGGTATAACGGTATAACTTATTACGTTTTATAATACAACTTCATATCGTATTATGTTAGGTAGAATAACGTTACACCGTATTACGTTATACAGTATAACGTTATAACGTATGACATTACATAGAATTAAGTTATAACGTATTACGTTATATTGTATAACGTTATAACGTATTACGTTTTATAGTATAATTTTATAACGTATTACGTGATATAGGTATAACGTTATACCGTATTACATTATATAGAGGAACGTTGTAATGCATGACGTTCCACAGAATAACGTTGTAACGTATTACGACATATGGTTTAAAGTTATGAAGTATTACGTCTTAGAGAATAACGTTCTAACGTATTACGTTATACAGTATTATGTTATACCGTATTACATTATATAGAGTAACGTTATAACGCACGACGTGCCACAGAATAACGTTATAACTTATTACGTTATTCAGTATAACTTTATAACGTTTTGCGTTATGAAGAATAACGTAATAAAGTATTACGTTATATAGTATAACGTTATGACGTATTACGTTATATAGTATAACGTTACATCGTATCACGTTATACAGTATAACGTTATAACGTATGACATTACATAGAATTAAGTTATAACGTATTACGTTATCTGGTATAACGTTATAACGTATTACGTTATATAGTATAACGTTATAATGTATTACGTTATATAGTATAACGTTACACCGTATTACGGTACACAATATAACGTTATAACTTATGACATTACATAGAATTAAGTTATAACGTATTACGTTATATGGTATAACGTTATAACGTATTACGTTATATAGTATAACGTTATAATGTATTACGTTATATAGTATAACGTTATAACGTATTACGTTTTATACTATAATTTTATAACGTATTACGTTATAAAGGTATAACGTTATACCGTTTTACATTATATAGAGGAACGTTATAACGCATGACGTTCCACAGAATAACGTTGTAACGTATTACGACATATGGTATAAGTTATGAAGTATTACGTCTTAGAGAATAACGTTCTAACGTATTACGTTATATAGTATAATGTTATACCGTATTACATTATATAGAGTAACGTTATAACGCACGACGTGCCGCAGAATAACGTTATAACTTATTACGTTATTCACTATAACTTTATAACGGATTGCGTTATGAAGAATAACGTAATAAAGTATTACGTTATATAGTATAACGTTATGACGTATTACGTTATATGGTATAATGTTAGAACGTATTACGTTAGATAGTATAATGCTATATGGTATAACGTTATAACGTATTACGTTTTATATTATAACGTTATGACGTATTACGTTAGGCAGTGTAACATTATAACCTACTACGTTATAGAGTATATCGCTATAACTTATTACGCTATATAGTATAGTTCAATAACGTATTATGTTACACAGAACAGCGTAATAACGTATTACGTTATGTAGTATAACGTTATAACGTATTACGTTATATAGTATAATTTTATAACGTATTACGTTATATAGTACAATGTTATACCGTATTACATTATATAGAGTAACGTTATAACGCATGACGTGCCGCAGAATAACGTTATAACTTATTACGTTATTCACTATAACTTTATAACGTATTGCGTTATGAAGAATAACGTAATAAAGTATTCCGTTATATAGTATAACGTTATAACGTATTACGTTATATAGTATAATTTTATAACGTATTACGTTATATAGTACAATGTTATACCGTATTACATTATATAGAGTAACGTTATAACGCATGACGTCCGCAGAATAACGTTATAACTGATTACGTTATTCAGTATAACTTTATAACGTATTACGTTAGGCAGTGTAACATTATAACGTACTACGTTATAGAGTATATCGTTATAATTTACTACGCTATATAGTATAATTTTATAACGTATTACGTTATACAGAACAACGTAATAACGCATTACGTTATATAGTATAACGCTATAACGTATTACGTTCTGTAGTATAACGCTATATGGTATAACGTTATAACTTATTACGTTTTATAATACAACTTCATATCGTATTATGTTAGGTAGAATAACGTTACACCGTATTACGTTATACAGTATAACGTTATAACGTATGACATTACATAGAATTAAGTTATAACGTATTACGTTATATTGTATAACGTTATAACGTATTACGTTTTATAGTATAATTTTATAACGTATTACGTTATATAGGTATAACGTTATACCGTATTACATTATATAGAGGAACGTTGTAACGCATGACGTTCCACAGAATAACGTTGTAACGTATTACGACATATGGTTTAAAGTTATGAAGTATTACGTCTTAGAGAATAACGTTCTAACGTATTACGTTATACAGTATTATGTTATACCGTATTACATTATATAGAGTAACGTTATAACGCACGACGTGCCACAGAATAACGTTATAACTTATTACGTTATTCAGTATAACTTTATAACGTATTGCGTTATGAAGAATAACGTAATAAAGTATTACGTTATATAGTATAACGTTATGACGTATTACGTTATATAGTATAACGTTATGACGTATTACGTTATATAGTATAACGTTACATCGTATCACGTTATACAGTATAACGTTATAACGTATGACATTACATAGAATTAAGTTATAACGTATTACGTTATATGGTATAACGTTATAACGTATTACGTTATATAGTATAACGCTATATGGTATAACGTTATAATGTATTACGTTTTATAGTATAACTTTATATCGTATTATGTTAGATAGAATAACGTAATAACGTATTACGTTATATAGTATAACGTTATAACTTATTACGTTATTCAGTATATCTTTATAACGTATTACGTTATAAAGAATAACGTAATAACGTATGTTACGCCGCCTAAAACATCCGCACGCCAGCCCGCGCGACCGGACAGCGGTTGCTGTCCTGCGTAACGTCACTTCGACCCTCAATAAACCTAAGGACCCACCATAACTTTCACTTCCCTGCATTGTTTCGCCATGTGTATTCAATCCGTTGTCTTGAAGAATTTCTAAAGCTTAAAAATATGCTCGAAACACAGTCGGTTTTAGAGGTGTCCTTGGGTTTATTAGTCGCCTTTAAAACACGGAGAAAGCGGGTATGCACCCATTAGGAAAATCCGAATAGCCCTGTAATAAAACAAGCTAGGTTTTTCTCACGCGCACAGTCATCTACGCACCACGATGGTAGGAGATTCCCTACTCATCCCTTCGAGCAGTAGTGCAGGTCATGACCAATCGACACCGCGGATCGCTACCCTCACTTTTCCTAACGAAAGTGGGATCAACGAATGCGCGTTCTTTAGGCACAGGGGCACACCCACACCGAACTTTTCTTCCGTATTAAAAAAAAGAGCGACAGACAGTCTACCAACTAACGCCTAACGCAGCAGTCTACACATAGCGCGAGAGTTGCATACTTCACGCACATCTTTTGTCGGTTCTCGGTGTTGTCGAACATACATCTTCTCTCCTAAACATATCACAGTGCTAAGTCCATTGACACATTAATTTCCATTATAAGAGCCCTGCTCTAGCGTACATGTCTATCGCATCTTCGTGCGACAAGTTGTTAACTATTTATTTCTCTACGTCAGTGTAACTAAGTGTTGGAAATATATACTTTATAATACTGTGAATCCCAGTGTTATACAAATTCAATCACCCCTTATTATCTCAACGGAAATCAGGGGATCGATCAATTCGTGGTGTCGATTGTTATAATCGTAACGGGGATTTACGACCCCCGTTGACGTCTATCCTCGCGATTACGTCTCCCCGCGATTGGTCGAAATTACAACGTATTACGTTATATAGTATAACGTTATAACGTATTACGTTATATAGTATAACGCTATATGGTATAACGTTATATTACGTTTTATAGTATAACTTTATAACGTATTACGTTATAAAGAATAACGTAATAACGTATTCCGTTATATAGTATAACGTTATAACTTATTACGTTATTCAGTATAACTTTATAACGTATTACGTTATAAAGAATAACGTAATAACGTGTTGCGGAATATAGTATAACGTTATAACGTATTGCGTTATATAGTATAATTTTATAACGTATTACGTTGGATAGAATAACGTAATAACGTATTACATTATAGAGTATAACATTACACCGTATTACGTAATACAGTATAACGTTATAACTTATGACATTACTTAGAATTAAGTTATAACGTATTACGTTATATGGTATAACGCTATAACGTATTACGTTTTATAGTATAATTTTATAACGTATTACGTTATATAGGTATAACGTTATACCGTATTACATTATATAGAGTCACGTTATAACGCATGACGTTCCGCAGAATAACTTTATAACGTATTACGTTATAAAGTATTACGTTATATAGTATAACGTTATAACTTATTACGCTATATAGTATAATTTTATAACGTATTACGTTATACAGAACAACGTAATAACGTATTACGTTATATAGTATAACGTTATAACGTATTACGTTATATAGTATAATGTCATAGCGTATTACATTATATAGAGTAACGTTACAACGCATGACGTTCCGCAGAATAACGCTATAACGTATTACGTTATATCGAGTATCGTAATAACGTATTACGTTATATAGTATAACGTTATAACTTATTACGCTATATAGTATAATTTTATAACGTATTACGTTATACAGAACAACGTAATAACGTATTACGTTATATAGTATAATTTTATAACGTATTACGTTATATAGTATAATTTTATAACGTATTACGTTATATAGGTATAACGTTATACCGTATTACATTATATAGGGAAACGTTATAACGCATGACGTTCTGCAGAATAACGTTATAACGTATTACGTTATAAAGAGTATCGTAATAACGTATTACGTTATATAGTATAACGTTATAACTTATTACGCTATATAGTATAATTTTATAACGTATTACGTTATACAGAACAACGTAATAACGTATTACGTTATATAGTATAATTTTATAACGTATTACGTTATATAGGTATAACGTTATACCGTATTACATTATATAGAGAAACGTTATAACGTATTACGTTATAAAGAATAACGTAATAACGTACTACGTTAAAGAGTATAACGTTATAACGTATTACGTTATAAAGAACAACGTAATAACATATTACGTTATAAAGAATAACGTAATAACGTACTACGTTAAAGAGTATAACGTTATAACGTATTACGTTATATGGTATAACGTTACACCGCATTACGTTATACAGTATAACTTTATAACTTATGACATTACTTAGAATTAAGTTATAACGTATTACGTTATATAGTGTAACGTTATCACTTATTACGCTATATAGTATAATTTTAGAACGTATTACGTTACACAGAAAACGTAATAACGTATTACGTTATATAGTATAACGTTATAACGTATTACGTTATATAGTGTTGAAGTGGTTACCACTTCTAAGAAAACTCTACATCTGGTCTTTTTTAATTTTCTCAAGCACTGAAGCCATCGACAGCGTGTAGACAAAAGACTGCGACGAAGTCAGGCCATAAACAGTAAACAGGCGACGTTGGCTTCGGGGTTTTTCAGTTATTAGGTAACACAGCTAGCTTGCGGATCTGGACCAGCTCAAATTGTATTTTTACTTATTACACTTCTATTTAAATATATTTTCTACCTTACAATTTATCCACGTGTTTTCTCTGTTTACACACCGAACAACCTCAACAATACGCTATTGATTATTTCCTGTAAATGAAGAATTTTAATATAATGTACAAAATATATAAAATTTAGCATTAAAATTGTCGCACATATATTTAAAAATTAATTGGATTAAAGAATTTTTCAAAATTTCTGAGAATGTAAGGCCAACGTAAGATTTTACACGGAACTAGTTTCCATTTTCGCGCGTAAGACTACGTCATAAAGACAGAGGAGGGGGTATAGACAGCGGACTTCAGACGCGCAGCGTAGACTTCCCTTAGTCATCTTACGACTGTGCTGTGAGGAGGGTGTTTTGCTCGGTGGTTTCAAATCCTTTGTGTGCAGTTGTGTGAATCTCTTCTGTATTGTTCTACAACAAACAGGAGCCGGATACAGGTTGGTATACTTTTTACTTACTCAATAATTAGGTGAAATAATTGAGAAAGCATGGCGAGGACAAAGAAGGGACTTTCGAAAACTAACGCCGACAAGCCAGAAACTGAACGGTTACTAACTTGGATTGACGAAGTTCGCCGCAAAAGATCAAAGTGTCGCCGAAAGCGCAGACGCGATTTACGGATTGAAGCAATGCTGACGTGCGCTCTTTCCAAAGCTAAAAATGATTTACGCATCCGGCGATTATCAGCAGCTTCAAAATGGCAGAAATATAAAAAACAATGCTTGAAGAAGAAGGTATATTATACAAATTATGAGCTCTACAATGGTGAGGACACGGAAAATTCGGGATCGTCTCAACAGAATCCCCGGGAGGAGCCATCGTGTCCTGAATTGGGCAGTTTAGACGATGTCGTGCCTAAGTTGGCAGAAATAAAAGTAACGTTACAACGCTGAAGTAGCGGGAAAAATGCAAGCGATCAGGTTTGGAAGACCTAACTGTGACAAGAGGATTTCTCGCAACGTTTTATCTACCTAATGCGTAGAGATTTCAACAACTATATGGAATCTCGAGCGATTACGGAGCACCGTGTATTACGTCGGTGCTGCAAGAATAGAAATTGCATTACTATCTTGATGTATATATGGATATTTTCTGTTTGCAGTCTCACCGTTCGAGATGGCATTGGGACAAGCGGAGGGAGTTGGTGTTCGCAACGATGCTGAAGCGTACTGCACGCTCGGGGACCCCATGTTCTCCAGTCTCTGCGCCTTTCGTTGGCTTAGTTTATATATTATATTGTATGCATTGGTTTGGTAATATACGTAATAATGAGCGTTCGAAGTATGTTCGAAGAGTGTTTGATCCGATATTTTTTATTTTCAGAAATATATACTTTGCATGTCTTATAGTTTAAAGAAAATTTGTATAGTACATTTTAGCTTGTAGATTTAGTAGTATCGTTTCTAATATTCGCTCCATTATTCTGTACGTCAAGATTTTGTATATTTGCTTAATGTTGATTAACAGTTTTGTAGACTTTAAGAAATGAAATGAAATTAATAAAATTTGGAAAATGTTTACAATTTTTCTGCAATCTTCTAGTTCATATTAATGGCAAAAGTGCTTTTCTGCCCCGCATACTACACATAACAAATTTCTGTCGCAGGCAAGAGACCCGTACATGAACCCAGGCTGTTGGCGGTCATCGGCAACATTATTTGGCCTGTCTGTGTATGAGATAAGGAGCGACGAGAGAGGATTGGTACGGCATAAGGAAGGGGGGAAATGTGTTTCTTTTTAGAAAATCGTGCATGAAGTTTTCTGGCTGACGAATGGGTTGCACCATGATCAAGTTGTACATAAACGTATCATCTCTCCGCGCTTCCGTATCTTGAACATCCAAGCATCAACTAATTCGAAAATCGTCTGACGCGCGAAACTCATAGGCTTATTGTGACGTACTACAGCAAATTGTAGCAAATCTTATTTGGTGGGCTCTAATACCTTTCGTACGTTATCTGGGCAAATGTGTTTTCTCATGTCCGGGGAAGTTTTTTCATAGCTTGTACCACCAGGTTGTATGCGAGTTGTCGAAGCACACAAGACAAGCCTCCGGTGAATATCAATAAGGAGAGACAGCGCTAGGGGTAATGGCCCCTCCTAACGCCAATTCAATAGTCAGGAAATATTAGGACTGGCTAGAACTAGAGAACGAGTGAAGGGGGTGCAACTGAAGTTAATTCATTAGAGAATCCTGGAGCACCTCTGTCATACGCGTCGGGCGGTCATCGTGGAGTTTTAGTCGGTAAGAGTCCGACACTACTCTGCTGTTACGCAATTACTGCAACAGCGGAGTGTCCATGAGGATTTCTCCACGTAAAAAAAAAAAAAAAAAAAAGAAAAAAAAGGTTGTATGTTAGTTACTCTGGCTTATCAATATGCTCTGTTCAAAGTTTACCAAGCTGAATACTGTCACAGGCCTCTATCTTCCTTAATAAGAGCTGTAGGGGATCGAATAATGAGACTACCAAAATGTGTACTCGTTAGTGTATTTAAAACAGATCTTGTCGCGAAACGATATTTATACAGACGTTTAGTCACAGTTTATACTGAATCGTTTGCGCTCACGTTCGTTTATTCATAATCGTCAGAAGAAGGTCAAAAGATACAAATTCGTCTTGTTTTACGGTTACATGTAGCGGCGCCATTATTTTGCCGGAGTTCATAATTCCTTACAATACCTCTAAATATTCCGAAGCAAAACAACAACTTGGTTTGAAGCAAATTCTAACTCTTGTGCCGCTACAGAGCTTTTTAAGGTATGGAGTAAATTGAATGCATCTTTGTTGAGTCTAGATGATCCAGAATGGCGAACTACCGCAAGTAGAGCAACTAATCGAAATACTAGACATGCACATATACGTAATATGTTTAACATGGATAGGAAATTGTTTTGAAATTTAACAATCATTGCAATAATTACGTCGGTTCGGAAGTCGTATTACTAGATACTTATTGTAATATCGTAAAGTAATTCGAATTAGAAATCAGTTGAAAATAGAAAAACCGTGTACGTCGTGTTTCTGTGCTTCGTTTACATTTAAGAGTGCCTACGTGACTAAAGGCACGTAGTTGGTAGTTCTTACATAGGTATGAGGGAAACAATAGACAACGTTAGAAGAAGGACGGTTTCGCTACGCAAGGCGAATCGAAAAGTGTGCGTGTTGCGAGAATCAGAGCTAATTGAGTCGTCGAAGAGTAGAGTCGTTAGAGGTATCGAGTCGTCGAAGAGTAGAGTCGTGAGAATTGATAGAGTTGTTAGAGAGAGAGAGAGAGAGTGTGTGTGTGTGTTAGATTCGTTGTGACGAGAGTGGTAAAATAACTGTAAAGTTATTTGATATAGATGCGAGTATTGCATTTAGTTTCCGTTAAATAAATATCGTTTCCTGTCCAATTTATATTTGTATATTCAATTTAATATTAATAAATTGTAAGTAATCGGGAAAAGATTTCTATCCTTATTTTCCGATTTTACATTATTTTCACAGATTTCAATTCACTTATTCATTGATTGATATTAGGACAAATGAGGAACTTCGCATCTAATTAGATTAACAAATAAAATGTATTGTTCCTGATAAATGGTATGCAGAATAGTATAGGAAATAGAAGACTGGTTTATATTACCGTTCAAGTGACTGATAGTAGGAAAGCAGTGATGGAACATGAGGCAACGTAATATAAAATTGAATCCCTGAGTATAGCATGCAGATAATATTTTGAGTGTTGACGGAGGACAAAATTATGCACATTCCTTTTTCAATTCCGAGGAAATACATCAACGATGAGTCAGTTGTCAAAACACGATGGAAATTGCTCATTGTCAATTGAACAAGTTTGATATAATTACAAAAGCTTAAGATTTAACTTGAAATTTTTTTGAAGAAATTTATTTTTATTATACCTGATGTCAAGCGCGGTATTAAGTATCATGCTTTTATAACTATTGTTTTAAATATTTTTGTGTTGAAATAATGTCGTTTGGGTGTCTGTTTTGTACTGGAGGAGTACCCGAAATAATTATACTCGTCGCGTACAGCTAAACAGCTACAGGCAGTTGTTTGTATTCCTGGAACGCGTTGGATTCGTGTTTGCATGGTACGTTGATTGGAATGACTTAGAGGTGGGTTACTGGGGGTGCGAGTAATTATGTTTCAGCCAGGATTGGATAGAGAACGCGTTTAATCGACGTTTAAAGATCCGCTTAAAATACACATGCTCTGGTAGTTTCTAATTGGATCGTTATAGATGTCGTATACTTTCTGCTAAATCCGTTTTTGGGAGACATTAAGTTGAAAAAGGTCATATTTTTAAAGAGGGGGAGAGAGGTGGTATGCATTGGATAAAGGTAACAATTTTATATGAAGAATAATTATTATAAACATTGAATATAATTGGGGAAAATTGAGAAACTGGTGCAACTTGTTGTATTATAAGCTGCAGGCTTGGTGCTGTGTCTATCTCTTATCACTTTAATACAATGGATGAGACATTTGTATGGTGTTTTTTGATAATGGAAAACGTGTTCGTGCTGTATGTTTTGCATTCAATAACAGGAAATGGTTCTGCAATTTCAGTGATTCAAAGTACTTGCAGTATAATGATAAGTATAATACAATATAAATTTGCATTTCATCCGGCTACTGACGGAAATACTTGTTTGACAATGGAACAGATCATTGCTAAGAA
>NW_022883283.1:0-12348 GCF_011952255.1 Bombus vosnesenskii | reverse complement strand
CCCATGCCAATAGCCGTTACTGCTTCCCGCTTGGACGCCATTTTGACACTCTCTCGCAAAGTGTCCTAACCTTCCACATCTGAAGCATCCTTCGTTTTTTGCAGAAAAGGCGTTGGTTTGCCTTTCTCCTCGATTGGATTTATTTTTCTTCTCTGCTATTTCCATTTTTTTTTTCACATACGCTACCGTTTGATTCTCTTCTTTCAATGCGTCTATTATGTCCGCTATGTAGCTGTATTCTTCGGGTAACGTATTCAGCATGTAATTCAGCTTTTCCCTCTCACTTACTTGTGCGCCCGCACTTTTTAATCCATTGATTAATTTTTCAAAGTCGTTAAAGAATGATGCTGAATCACTGTAGTTCTCCAGTCTTATGTTTTCCAATCTCCTTCTGCATACGATCTGCAGTGCCGCCGACTCTTTCAAGTACATTTCATCGAACCTTTTTATTATATCATACGCCGTTTTTCCTTCCCTAACATACTCCAATTGTCTGTTCGATATTGCACTATAAATTATATTAATCGCCTTCAAATCCTTTTTGTCCCAGTCTTCATCGTCTCTTTCGTTCTTCATTCTAGTTGTAACAACCTCGCATTCTTTATATTTGAGAAACATCGTGATTCTTTGCTTCCACATTCCATAATCCTCACCATCGAATATAGGTATCATGATTTCCGATCTCTCCATTTTAATTGATTCTTCTTTTTTTTTCTTTTCTTACTCAAGCGTTCCTACGTGCTCGAAGTATATTTTTTCCTCTGAAAGTTTTTTTTTCTTTACTGAAAACTCACTCGCAAGATCGTAACCACGCACTAAATATCTTGCAAAACTAGTAACCACGCTCTGCTACCATGTTGAGGAAATTCGAGGATTTGGGAATACAAATAGTTGACTATATTTCCCACACAACAGTTATACATCTATATTCCACCCTGAAGAACGTCTTGCACGCACGCTGGTCGCCAACCGACTATCCTAGATTCTTCTAACATCTGGCAACAGTCTTTTGTCTCCACTAAGACCTTGACGCCCTCTAACCCTTACACACACACTCTCATGTACAGTGTAAATGTATCTCTTCCCTAACAATTTCAATTCTTTGAATTTTGTTTGAATTATTGTTAATTACAATCACAATTTCTGATAATATCATGCACACTATTAAGTGTAACCACGCTCTTAATCATCTTCGTTGTCAATTACAATTATAATTCCAAGTTTACTTACATTCATTTTAACGAAACCAATGTTTACTGCTAGAACACGCACATATTCGTATAACGATGTTAAAAATCTGGGCATAATGGAAATGTACGTACTGCAGATACTCACAGGAAAAACCAACGAGACTAATAATAAAATCAATGAATTAGAAAAAAAAGAGCTATGGACAAATATCTTATAATATACCGTGGCACAATCTGCAATTTATTATAAAATAATTGATCCGAGCAGTATCAATTATAAAAGAAGATGGCTGAATATGATAGACACTGTCGAATACTAATCAAATATAATCATTTAGTTAATCTTTAAGATTTAAGTTAAGATACATCTTTGAGGAATCAATAAGTGTTTCCCTAATAGCCTAATAGATCTCTTGATAGATCAAGCGAAGAAATACCTAACCGCGAGTATAGCCAATTGGTACATATTATTCGATACATAATTAATATTTGTATCACGTACAGCGATGCAAGTGGTATTGAAGAAAATAGCCATTTTATGTTACAACTATAACGAGTAAATTTACTCGTTCAACTTGAGAGGAATTAAAAAGGTACCGGACTTTTAAATAAGCATTAAATAAGAAATTTAAATATCGCAGACGGTGATGTAGGTGTTATTCAAGAAAAAAGAACATTTTATTTTGTAATTAGCACGAGTAAATGAACGAATATCGATAATATAATATAATGATTAATATGAATTTTATCCGGCTGATTATTTAAATACCATAACATATTTCACAGTAACGTCATCGACTGCCGTTAGGCTCTTTTCCCTTTTTGTTCAAACTAATTGATAGTCGAAAACTAGTATCAAGGAGGTGTGAATTTAGTCTTAGCTTGTAGAAACTATTAAAATGATAAAAATGGATACCGTATTAAATCGTCGAAGGCTCCAATTTACGATAAAAATTAAGAAATTGTTCAATTTGATTTTGTTATAATGGAAAACCCGTCCTTTGCTATGTCAAGAGATCGTTAACGTTTGATTGACATCTCGACACCTTGTCAAGATATATAAGGAACGCGGAAGTCGCGCGCGAGCTCTTTCGTGCCTGAAATTCCGGACAGTGAACATCCAAGAAGAATTTAAATATAAGGTAAATAAAAAAAAATATCAAATAACAACATTGTAACTAGTAATTTATAACGTCCAAGCCATTAATTTACAATACTTGAGAAATTAATTTATAATATTTAAGCTATTAATTTATAACATTTAAGCCATTAATATATAACGTATAAGCAATTAATTTATAACGTCTAAACTATTAATTTATAACATTTGTTGAGATATGTATAATTTTCTGTGTTGGACTGGGTTAAGTGTGTAGTAGAGATACTTGTATGTGAATATCAGCGTGTGGATGTATGTGTGTGCGCGGCGTCTCGAAAACAGATGAATGTAAACTGTTCAGTCGGTTAACAGTCGGGTATAGAAGAAAGTGCTGAGACGCGCGCAAGTGTGTATCGATGAATATATAAGAAATCGTCCATGAAATAAATAGATTACTATTTTAATATTAATCCTCAGTATAAATTTAGTGTTCTTATAACATTATTTCGGCTTCAAAGATCCACAATTGTCAAAAACATTTGTGCTATTAATTTATAACATTTAAGCTATTAATTTACAACATCTAAGCCATTAATTTACAACATTTGAACTGTTATTTTATACATGTAAGTTATTAATTTATAACATTTAGGCTATTAATTTACAACATCTTAGCCATTAATTTACAATATTTGAACTATTATTTTATACATTTAAGCCATTAATTTATAACATTTAAACTATTAATTTATAACATTTAAGCCATTAATTTATAACATTTAAGCTATTAATTTTCAACATCTAAGCCAATAATGTACAACATTTAAACTGTTATTTTATACATTTAAACTATTAATTTATAACATTTAAGCTATTCATTTATACCTTCTAAGCCATTAATTTATAACATTTAAGCCATTAATCTAAAACAATTACATCATTAATTCTTAACAGTTATACCAATAATTTATAACAACATTTTCCCATTAATTCAATGTAATTATGCTCTTAATTTATAACAGTTATACCCTTAACCGGAAGTAACTCTACATTCATTGATTTTAATCAATACCATAAATTCGTAGTGAGTGAATTAAAGATTTATTTTGCTTTATTTTATTAACGAAATCTATCAAGTCTTTGAAGTGCTATTTCATTTCCATATAGCATTATATTTTAACTCTGAATACAGTATTCAATTTCCAATTTCACTATTTCGTATAAAATCTGTGGTAACACAGAGTGTCGATGTATGTAACGATATATGGTATAACGTTATAACGTATTACTTTACATGATATAACTTTATAACGTATTACGTTTTATGGTACGACGTTATAACGTATTACGTTATATGGGACGACGTTATGACGTATTACGTTTTATGATATAACGTTATAACGTATCACGTTATATCTTATAACGTTATAACGTTATAACGTAATACGTTATATGCTATAACTTTATAACGTAATACGTTATGTGGTATGACGTTATAACGTATTACGTTATATGGTATGACGATATAACGTATTACGTTATATGGTATGAAGTTATAACGTATTAGGTTATATGGGACGACGTTATGACATATTACGTTATATGGTATAACGTTATAACGTATTACGTTATATGGGACGACGTTATAACGTATTACGTTATATGGTATGACGTTATAACGTATTACATTATATGGGACGACGTTATAACGTATTACGTTATATGGTATGACGTTATAACGTATTACGTTATATGGTATGACGTTATAACGTATTACGTTATATGGTATGACGTTATAACGTATTACGTTATATGGTATGACGATATAACGTATTACGTTATATGGGATGACGTTATAACGTATTACCTTATATGGTATGCCGTTATAACGTATTACGAAATCGCCAAGGTTGAACCTAACTATTTTAGCTTTGTTTTCGTCGAACCTATCCTTATCGTATTTGGCGCTTGCTTCTATATTCTTTATCGCCTGCTGTCTTACATGGGAGATATTTACTCCTCTTTCTTCGATATTGTCGGGTAGGGATAAGCCGTAGGGTCTCGCTGTTTTACCGATTAGTAGTTCCAACGGGCTTGACTTAGTCACGCGGTTGGTGGTACAATTTAAGGCCAGTTGTATTTCCCCGATCGC
Source organism: Bombus vosnesenskii (assembly GCF_011952255.1). Taxonomy (NCBI): domain Eukaryota; kingdom Metazoa; phylum Arthropoda; class Insecta; order Hymenoptera; family Apidae; genus Bombus; species Bombus vosnesenskii. The sequence goes on along the minus strand of NW_022883283.1, from coordinate 7,907 downwards.
GTCTTGCCAGGACCGCCCGGTAGTTTCTATTGTTGTGTTTTTTAGCGTACTCATAATACGCTCTACCTGTCCGTTGGCCCTACTAGCTCCGGTCGCAATTAAATGGAGTTTAATGTATTTATCTTGCCAAAAGTCTCGAAATTCTTTGCCCGTAAAACATCTCCCCTGATCCGCTATTATCCGGCAGGGAGTGCCGAACAAAAATATAGCGGACTTAAGCGCTTTAATGGTGTTAATGGAGTCTATCTTACGGGTATAGTGCAAGTATACGAACTTAGTAAAGGCGTCGACCAACACAATGACGTATTCCTTCGAATCGTTTTTACCGCTTAATTTGCCTGTTATGTCCATATGAACCGTATGCCAAGGTATACTGGTCTTATATATGGGGTGTAATTCGGCTTGTACTCTACCCGAACTTGCCTTTGAAACTCGACAAGCATGACAGTTCTCTACGAATTTGCGAACATACTTCGCCATTCCTTCGAACCAGTAATACGCGTACAGTTTCTCAAGCGTTTTATCCCAACCTAAATGCATAATGGACTGGTGCACATGGTTAATAACAGACCATCTAAACCCTCTCGAAACGATGGGCAGGCAGAGAGTTCTACCTTTTCTCTGTATTTTACGATGAAGGGTGCCGGACCGTAACTCATACGTATTCGCGACGTCTTCCGCGAGCTCTTCGTTCTGTAATTTATCGACGATCTCAGAAATTTGTGGGTCGCGACGTTGTTCCGCTAGTAGCCAATCGTCGAAGATTTCGGTTAGGTTAATTTCTTTCTCTACAATTTTGCTGAACGTACTGCGATCCAAGTCTACGGGATTTCGCGAAAAGAAATCTACGTGGGCCATTCGTTTACCTTCCCGGTACATAATGTCAAAGGTAAAAGTTTGCAGGTAAGCCCACCATCTGTAAACCCTGTCGTTCAAGTGTACCTTATTACTGGATGCTTTCAGGGAGTTGCAATCGGTGACAACGAGAAATTCTCGTCCGTGTAAGTAATGACGGAAGTGCTTGACGGCGTTTACAACTGCTAACGTTTCCAATTCGTAGGAATGATACCTAGACTCCGCAGGGCTAGTTCTTTTGCTGTAATATTCCACTACTCGATATTTACCTTCGACCCTGTGCATTAAAATGGCTCCACATCCTTCCGAGCTAGCGTCCGTATGTAGTTCTATGGGGTAATTGGGGTCAAATATCATTAGCACCGGCGCGTCAGTCAGGACGGAAATTACCTTTTGTCTTATCTGTTCGTGCCTATCCGTCCAAGGTATATTCTTGTTATTCGAGGTAAGTGCATACAGGGGTTTCATTATTTGTGAAAATTTGGGAATGAAGTTTCGGAAACAAGAGGCCAAACCTATGAATTGCCTAAGTTGTCTGACGGTCGACGGTGCAGGTAAAGAACTCAAGGCTTGTATTTTACCCGTGTTTGGACGGACTTCTCCGTTACGAATTACATATCCCAAATAGAGTACCGATGTCTTTAGAAAGGAACATTTTGAAAAGTTAAAGGAGAATCCGGCTTTCACGAGGGTATCTAATACGGTGCTCAACCTTTCTAGGGCTTGATCTACTGAGTCGGCAATAATTAGGACGTCGTCCAAGTAAACAACAACGAACGAATACGCGAGGTCGCCTAAGGCGTTGAGAATGGCCCTCTGGAAAACGGATGGTGCATTTTTCAATCCGAACGGCATAGTCACGTACTCGTATTGCCCGTCGGGTGTAACGAACGCCGTATATTCCGTCGAATTAGGATGAATGGGAATTTGGTGGAATCCGCTGGCCATGTCCAGGCTAATGAAGTATCTCGCCTTCTGCAATCTCGCGATTTGATCCGCGATGAGGGGTAGGGAATACCGGTTCGCGACCGTATTTTTATTTAATGCCCGAAAATCTACGCACAGTCTGTCTGAGCCGTCTTTCTTTCTTCTTTACAAGTAAGATAGGGCTCGCGAACGGTGAGTTGCTCGGCCTCACGATTTTTGCTCTAATTAACTCGTCTATTCTCTCACGCACTATCCTACGCTCTTCTTCGCTAAGTCGGTAAGGACTTCTTTGCACGTTGACATTAGGATCGATTAACCGTATTTCTAACTGACCCGTGCTTACGCGAGTACGTGGGAAGCCCGTAATGAATGAATTTTTGAATTTCTCGAGAACAGAAATTAACCGACTTTTATCGTTACCAACCACGTCAGTGTCAACCGCATTGATATTGATCTCGTCTTCGGAGGTTTTACTACAGGCATTAATAGTCTTCGTTTTACAAATATCGACACTATTTCGTGTAATAGTTACATCAAAACCCTGGCTTAAGATCTCGCGGCCAATCATGATATCATAATGCAAGTGACTATCGGCCAGAACGTGAAAGTTTATCTCCAATGTAAAACAGTTAATGCGTACCGTAGATAAGATCTGGGATGTACTCTTAACGCAGGTGTTTCCTATTCCTCGCATAACTACTATATCTGTCGTTCCCCTACCGGAGAATTTCGGAGCGACAGATTCTCTAATTAATGAGCACTCGGCTCCGGGATCGAAATAAAATGGGAACGACTCACCCAGATGACTTAAACTACCGGCTGGGGACTCCACCACGCAGGAGTTGACTTTACGCTCATCCTTGGGGCCTGGTCTACCGTCCCGTCGTGCCGGGCAGTTAGGTGTGATATGGCCTTCCGCATGACATCTGTAGCAAACCGCCTTGGACGGTGCGGCCGGTCGGCTTCCTTCCTGGCGTCGTGCATCCCTCTGCTGTTCGTTCTGCATCCTCTTGCGGCAGTCCTTTATTCTGTGTCCGAGAGTATCACAGTAATGACACCTCGTCTGGTGGCCCGATAACTTGCGTCGCTTAGCTTCGGGTTCCGCCGGTGCATCTCTCGGCGAAAATGTCGACTCTTCTTCGTAACAAAAGGGTCGCATTTCGCTCAGAAATTGGTCCTCCGTTCTGATATCGCTCGTGAGGGCCAATCGTTTAAGACGTTGGTCGTGTGGAATTAATATGTAGAGAGTGACAGCGTTAAGTATTTCGTCTAGCGTAGAATGTTGCCACCGCGTCTGCAGGAGGGAACGGACACAGCCGGCGAACGCCCCCGTGGATTCGCCCACTCCCCGCGGTTCCCTGGATACCTTGATTAACGATGAGGACGTCGTCTCTCGGCCACCGAAATGTATAAGGAATCGTTCCTTAACGGTAGACCAAGTAACCTCTCCGTCTCCCGTCATTCGTGCCAGCCAATGTGCTGCAGAACCCTGTAGAGAGTCACTTAAGGCAGAGTATAGCGCGTCATCTCGTAGGGGGTTGTTCTTCATGGTCCTACTAACAGCCGCGCACCACGCGGCTGGGTCGGCGCCTGCGACTTCTGGGTTAAAATGTGGTAATTTGGTGGTTCCCGTATTTGGCCTTTGCATTAGCGTATGAATTAGGTTGTTCATGACAGCGACCTGCCCTTCCAGCGCTCGAAGCCGTTCTGATCCCACTTCTGATGTCGGATTGGCACTGGGAGTGGGGTTGTGAGCGTCAAAGGAATCTTCTCGGGGATTAGCCATTGATACGGTACACACAGGTGTAGTTTATTGCAATGATAGAATTAGTACAGTCTCGACAATTGATCACAGCGGTTCGGCAATCGCAACACGAATGACGATGATCTCGGGCTTAATAACGAATCCGCGGCCAACGGGATGACAACAGAACATACTCACAAAGTCTAAGTCTGGTTAAAACGTGAAATAACCACTGATCGCGAAGACGTTACTCTTTTATCGATGAGATCGCGAGCGAGAATGCCTTTCCCGTCCCGATGATGCCACAGAGGAAAACTATAATGGGGTGTGTCTAAGGATACGAGATCACCGGATTCGTCGAGAAAAGCCTTCGTTCAGAAAGTAAGGGAAATTGGCGTTGCTGCTAATTGGTCAATCTCCATATCGGTGGTTAGAAAAAGATGCTAGCCGCCCTCGAGGGAAAGTTGCTAGCCGCCCTCGGGGGAAAGTTGCTAGTGGGAGACGCGGCTCGTTGAAAAATATGTCTCCCCTATCTTCCCGTAGTTGGGACAGAGACTGTTTGTCCGTTTGAAGGACTTTAGTTAACTAAACCTTAAGATTTATAACGGGCCCTCGGGCTAGCCGAACATGTACTGCGGAGACGCATCGACATCTGGCAATCATCTTACTCGAAGAATAGGGTCTGCGTGTGGCGAGCCACGGAACAGAAACCGTTGGAATGTTTACTGTCGCGTGTCGCCACGAATATTTCTTTTAAGGAGAGCTATAGAATTACTCCATACCTTTGTTAGACAAAGCGTTCATCCCGTGACCGCGGCTACGTTCGGCGACTGACTGTCGCCTCGAGCCCAAGCTCATTATCACGACTCTCGAACAATTACAATCGGGTTGAATAACTACAATTGTTCAATTACAGCTATAGTAGATTCTAGGTTACAATGTTGCGGGATTATCCAAAATTCCAAAGGCTCTGGCGTTCTTTCATCTCCGACATATATATATGTCGGGTTTACATTAGAATTAGGGTTAGGGGCGTAAAGCGAATCTTCGTTTGGATTACACGTCGTCGTTATGCAATAGAGAAGACATTGGCTAGTGCAAATACGATTACCATAGAACTGGACAAGTAACCGTGGTGATTAGATACTCGAGAGACTAATGACAATGATCCTAGGTTCAATAACGAATCCGCGGACAACGGGACGGTAGTCGTACGCACTCGCAAAAATCTAAGTCGGATTCTCTGTTAGTATTCGCTGACCGCAAGGAGTTAATCCTTTTTTTTTGTCGATGAGACCGCAAGAGAGAATGACTTTCCGTCCCGGTGATACCCCAGAGGAAAACTATGACGGAGTGTGTCTAAGGACACGAGATCATCGGATTCGTCGGGGACATCCTACGTTCGGAAAGTAAGGGAAATTGACGTTGCTGCTAATTGGCCAATCTCCATATCGGTAGTTAGAAAAGGATGCTAGCTGCCCTTGAGGGAGGGTTGCTAGTGGGAGACGTCGTTCGTGGAAAAATAGGTCTCTCCTGTCTTCCCGTAACTGGGACAAGGACTGTGTATCTGTTGAAGGATTTTAGGTAACTAGATATTAGTGTTTATGACGGTCCTCGGGCTAGCCGATCACGTACTGTGGAGACGCGTCGACATCTGGTAAACATCCTGCCCGGAGAATAGGATCTGCGTGTGGCAAGCTACGGGACAGAAACCGTTGGAATGTTTACTGCCACGTGCCGCTACAAATCTTTCTTTTAATGAGAGCTATAGGATTACTCAATGCCTTTGTTAGGTGGAGAGTTCGTCCCGTTGACCGCGGCTACGTTCGGCGACTAATTGTCGCCTTGAGCCCAAGCTCATTGTCACAAGTCTCAAACAAATACAATTGGTTAGAATGATGGCAAATCGTTTAGTTACAACTGTAGATTTTAATTACAATGTTTTTATGGATTTTCCCGAGGTTTCAGAGAGAAGGCACCGGTGTCCTCTTATTTCCGACATATATAAATTATATTTAAGAAGTTTGGGATAGTTTAAAGATGAAATAAATTGCTTTTTAAGTTTAATCTCTTACTTTGGACGAAATCAAGTTTCTCTGGAATTTGGTGGAGTTTAAGATTTGATATCGGTGTCGTAGGAGTTATGTGACACTTTAAGGTGGAATAAATCTAGCGAGGAGTTTAAGGTGCGGCAAAGGAGCGTGGAATGTTGCAATAGAAATTTATTGCAGTGTTAGTGCATTGGTAGATTGATCAAATTTACGTGTAGCGTGGGTAACCAATGGTAAATATTTTGCAATGTGTATAATTTCTCAGTAATCTGAAGCTTATAAAATCTATTGACAACTAATGGAAATTGTTGATTTAACAGATCAATTTTAAATTCCTCGTTAATCTAAACTTTTTTAATCCTATTTACAGCTAAACCTTACGACGAAAAATTAACGAAGTGGAATAAAAATGGCATTGTGATTCTTCTCGTCGTGTATTGGTGTCACATCAAATTTAAGAGACAGTTTTACTTGCGGATGCTGCCTGTTACGTTGGTGAAGTCGACGAAAGCGTAAAATAGGAACTCGTCCGAAATACACTAACGCGGAAGGTTAAATTTAACGCAAAAGGCTGAGAAATTAGTTTAGAACTCGAAGTTTCATTGGTACGACGCTCTTGAAACGCATTCAAAGAGGTCGGTGACCTCGAAAGGGGATGAACGCAACTGTTTCGTGGGAATTTCTTATTGTGGCTTATTTGGATGAAGCTGCTTTAAAATCAGCGCTGGATTCGTCTGTATTTTGCCCGGAAATCATAAAATGTTTAGGCCAGGCGACTCCATGTATAGAAAATGTTATGTCCACTTTTTACGTCCGTAGAATTCAACTCTTTACTACTATGCACTTCTTCTCCAAAAAATATCGCGTTTCAATATTAAAAAAGTTTCAATAATATACTATCCATTAGAAGAATGATAACCTGATAACCTTACAAATTATTAGTATTAACAAATTCTTATTGTCGTATAGAAATGCCAACTATTGCTTTGGTAAAACAAACAAAGGAATTTTACAGGTAAATTTTACAAATTACAAGTCATCTTATAACGCAAAATACGACGTGTAAAATTGTCTCAATTTATTAATAGTATTAATAAATTATTATGATAAAAGATGCAGGAATCTTAGCCTCATGAGAAATTAGAGATGAAAATGAGTGGGAAAAGATTAATCACTGGTCCTCCTAAAAAGATGCAGTCCCATGGATGGATGGTTGTACGAGTATTAAAGCAGCGAAAAACCGTTCCCCGAATTCTCATCCCGGACGTCGTACGACCAAAGACAAAAACAACTCACTCGAGGGCATTGGGGAGAGACATTCATCGAGGACACAATAGTATTATTCCAGGAAGTGCTAGTTCTTCCTAGATTCCGGTTACAATGTTCTTAACGCGTGGAAATTAATCTTGACCAGGAAACATCTATAACGGCATGTATTTTCTGCCGTGATTGTAAATCTGTTTGGAACATGCGGTTTGTCCGTTAATCTAGGCGCTGCTGTTCAATTGAGTCAATATTATTTGTTGGTAGATTAGTGTGTGCAAGAGCGCTCTATCCATTATTGACCAATTCGAGCACGTATTGGTAAATTTCACACCGGCAATTACGGTGAAATTGTTCGTGGTCGCTGGAAATTAGCAGTATCGTTTGCGGTCGTGAGCTGATTGACACTGCGTGAGCGGGGAATTATGTGAAGCAGCTTTGCTTTGTCGTTTCATGCATTTAATAGGTTTACGGCGGTGGACAGAGTTTGTAAAAAATGAAGACAAGGTAGAAAAAGATTATTTTTCATTTTGCACTATTAGATTATTTTTAAAGTGATCTTTTCAGTGAAATATGATTGACAAAAAATAAGATCTATAATTGAATCATTATAGAAAATAGAATAATATTGATAATAAAGAAATAAAAATCAATTATAGAATAACATATAATAATAATAATAATAATAATAATAATAATAATAATAATAATAATAATAATAATAATAATAATAATAATAACAATAATGTGGATAGACTTTATGTTTACTTTTATATGTATAATGATACTGTTTGATCCTTGAATTAAAGTTAAGATTAACGTTGCGATTATGATTATCCTTTGTCTGACTAAATATATTTGAAGTATCAATTACAGTAGAATTTTTGAAAGATTCTTGGCTGTTAAACAAAAAACTGGTTCCTTTATATTTCGTTCAATTATCATAGAATCGTGAAACTGACTTTCACTTCAAATTTTGTCTGTTTCAGGAGTAACAAGTACCTGCAAAAATCATCCATCAGCCGGATATGTGCTATCGGAGGGTTTTTCATTAGCATTCCCGTCTT
>NW_022883282.1:0-13771 GCF_011952255.1 Bombus vosnesenskii | reverse complement strand
GTAAACGCGCCATGGTTCGTTAGAAACGAGGACATTTGGAAAGATCTGGGAATACCAACGGTTAAGGAGGAGATCAACAAAAGTGCAAGAAGGTACGGAGAAAGAATAGCAACGCATCTAAATCGGCTGGCAGCGGAAACGGTCGACACATCAAGCATAAAAAGAAGATTAAAAAGGAAACACCCAACCGATCTCACAGAGGACATAACCCAACCAACACGATGGTGGTACCCCGCTGGGGGTAGCCACCCACATGTTATATTAGTATACAGCTACAACATTTTACCAAATGTCCTACTGGACAAATTGTAAAATCCAAATAAATAAAAAAAAAAAAACTTTCAAATAGAAATTCGTTGTTTATTGTGAATACACATATGTAATTTATATTTTTCTTAGGCCATAAACATTATATATATGTAAATTCTATAGAATTTAGAATATCAACCGACGGTTTGACTTTCACTGTGTTTACTGGGAGTCGGTCGAACGATATGAATAGAGGAGGACGGGGACTTGGGATAGAAAATAAAACAGGACTTGGAGAAGCGAAGATTGAACAAAGAAAAAAGCAAGTTAAGAGCCAGAGGGAGAAAGAGAAGACTTAGACAATCGATTGCTGAGTTTTCACAAATCGATCGCCTGATTTCCGAAAATATTACAACATTCCATATATATGTCGGAGATGAAAGAACACCGGAGCCTTTGGAATTTTGTATAATCCCGTAACATTGAAACCTAGAGTCTACAATAGCTGTAATTGAACAATTGTAGTTATTCAATCCGATTGTAATTGTTCGAGAGTTGTGATAATGAGCTTGGGCTCGAGGCGACAGCCAGTCGCCGAACGTAGCCGCGGTCACGGGACGAACGCTTTGTCTAACAAAGGCATGGAATAATTCTATAACTCTCCTTAGAAAGGAAATAGTTGTAACACTCGACAGTAAACATTCCAACGGTCTCTGTCCCGTAGCTCGCCACATGCAGACCCTATTCTTCGAGTAAGATGATTGCCAGATGTCGATGCGTCTCCGCAGTACATGTTCAGCTAGCTCGAGGGCCCGTTATAAATCTTAAGATTTAGTCAACTAAAGTCCTTCAAACAGGCAACCAGTCTTTGTCCCAACTACGGGAAAATAGGGGAGACCTATTTTTCAACGAGCGGCGTCTCCCACTAGCATCTTTCCCTCGAGGACGGCTAACATCTTTTTCTAACCACCGATATGGAGATTGACCAATTAGCAGCAACGCCAATTTCCCTTGCTTTCTGAACGAAGGCTTTTCTCGACGAATCCGATGATCTCGTGTCCTTAGACACACCCCATTATAGTTTTCCTCTGTGGCATCATCGGGACGGGAAAGTCATTCCCGCTCGCGATCCCATCGATGAAAAAGCGTAACCCCTTACGACCGGTGAATATTACGCGTCCGACTTAGATTTTGTGAGTACGTTCATCTATCATCCCGTCGACCGCGGATTCGTTATTGAACCTAGGATGATTGTCATTAGTTTCTCGAGTATCTAATTACCACGGTTACTTGTCCGGTTCTATGATAATCGCATTTGTACTAGCCAATGTCTTCTCTATTGCATAATGACGACGTGTAATCCAAACGAAGATTCGTTTCACGCCCCTAACCCTAATTGTAATGTAAACCCGTCATATATATATGTCGGAGAGGAAAGGAAAACCAGAGCCTTCCCTTTGCAATTTTGGGAAAATCTTCTAATGCTTTAGCCTAGATTTTATCATAGCTGTAATTAAGCAATTGTTGTCATTTGTAATTGTTCGATATTTGTGATAGCGAAAGTGGGTTCGAGGTGACAACTGGTCGCCGAACGTAGCCACGGTCACGGGATAAACGTTTTGCGTGACGAAGGTGTGGATCGGTTGTATTGTTCTCCCTAGAAATCACATAGAATTGTACTTTAAAGATGTCGATATAATGGGACACACGTATTAGGAATCAATCTCCAAACAGAAACCGCCTAGTACCGGCGTTTGGATCTTTCTCGATGTTTCCAAAGAGTATACAACAAACTTTTGACAGAAATTGCCTAGCAACAACGATTGGAACCTTCTCGATGTCTCCAGCGAGCATATAACAAACAAATGCAGTCGTATAGCGAAAAAGATTTTCATCAGATATTCATTCGTGTGATCGCCTTGGAAAGTGATACATCGAGCAATTTACCGAGTGTCTCAGCAATCGTATTTTTGTGTTTAAAAATCATTCTACGCATAGAAAAGAGTTATCCCGTTGACCGTGGATTCGTTTGAACCCAGGAACATTGTTAGTAGTGTTAATTAAATTCATTATTCGTAAAACCTATTAATTGTTAATCTCAATATTCGTTAAATTTATTATTCGTAAAACATATTATTCGTTACTCTTATTATTCGTTAAACTTATTATTCTTTCATCTAATCGTTAGTTAAACTTATCGTTTGTTAATCTTATCATTCATTAAACTCAGTATTCATAATATTTTGTAAAATCTTGTATATTCGCGTAAATATAATCTCTGTTGTGTAAAACGATGGCTAATTCAATCGAAGAATCGTTGTCACGCTGGGCGACTCTCTGCCTGGCCCAGGTCACACACCGCGGGCCAGACGGACACCAGATGTCCGCTCTTCCGTACGGCGTACCCTCAATAGCCTTAAGCACCCGTCATACACCCGAGTCACTTGCCTGCTAAAGTCCTTCAGACCCAACAAATGTCTTTTCTAAATCAGTTTCCAAAGACTATTGTTTACTGCGGCTTGACACGGGAAAGTTAGCTTTTCTCACGTACGATGCTTCCTACCAGCAACTTTCTATCGAGGGCGGTTAAGGCCCTTCTTAGTCCTCCAACCTTCGTTTGTCCAATCCGAGGCAATGTATACTGGCCTCACTTCCTGACCTAAAATGTCATGAAGAAATCCGATGATCCCGTGCGCTAGACACACCCATCACTAGCTTTCCTCCGACACAGCATCGTCACTCAACTTCACTTCTTCTACATCGTTGGAAAAGTCAACTACTAAGTAGTAACGCTAATGCCTATCGGGGCAGTCTAAGCACAACGCGAGAGTCGGTCTCGGTATTGTCGAGCATACATTTCCTCTGCTAAATATCTTATAGTGCTACGTCCACTAATACATTAAATCCAATTATAAGAGCCCTGCTCTAACGTACATCTCTATCTTATCTTCTTACGATAAGTGATTATCTATCTATCTATGCTCATCAGTGTAATCTAAGTGTTGGAAATATATAATTAATAATTCTGTGAATCATAGTGTTATACAAACTCAATCACCCCTATTATCTCAACAGAAATCAGGGGATCGATCAAGTCGTGGTGTCGATTGTTATAATCGTAACGGTAATTTACGACTCCCGTTGACGTCTCTCCTAGCGACTACGTCTCCCCGCGATTGGTCGAACAAACAATCGTTACGCGCCTTAAATTCTAATTTTAACCCGATTAAATTTCGGGTTTACATTAGAATTAAAGTTGGGGGCGTGACACGAATCTTCATTTGGATTACACATTGTCGTTATGCAATATAGAAGACATTGACTGGTGCAAATGCGATTACCATAGGACCGGACAAGTAACCGTGGTAATTAGATACTCGAGAGACTAATGACAATGATACTAGGATCAATAAAGAATCCGCGGACAACGGGACGGTAGTCGTACGCACTCGCAAAAATCTAAGTCGGATTCTGTGTTAATATTCGCTGACCGTAAGGAGTAAATCCTTTTTGTCGATGAGACCGCAAGAGAGAATGACTTTCCGTCCCGGTGATACCGCAGAGGAAAACTATGATGGGGCGTGTCTAAGGACACGAGTTCATCGGATTCGTCGGGGATATCCTACGTTCGGAAAGTAAGGGAAATTGACGTTGCTGCTAATTGGCCAATCTCCATATCGGTAGTTAGTAAAGTATGCTAGACGCCCTTGAGGGAGGGTTGCTAGTGGGAGACGTCGTTCGTGGAAAAATAGGTCTCTCCTGTCTTCCCGTAACTGGGACAAAGACTCTGTATCTGTTGAAGGATTTTAGGTAACTAGATATTAGTGTTTATGACGGCCCTCGTGCTAGTCGATCACGTACTGTGGAGACGCGTCAACATCTGGTAAACATCCTGCCCGAGAATAGGATCTGCGTGTGGCAAGCTACGGGACAGAAACCGTTGGAATGTTTACTGCCAAGTGCCGCTCCGAATCTTTCTTTTAAGGAGTGCTATAGGATTACTCAATGCCTTTGTTAAATGGAGAGTTGGTCCCGTTGACCGCGGCCACGTTCGGCGACCAATTATCGAATTGAGCCCAAGCTCATTGTCACAAGACTTAAACAAATACAATTGGTTAGAATGACGGCAAATCGTTTAGTTAGAACTGTAGATTTTAATTACAATGTTTCTATGGATCTTCCCGAGGTTTCAGAGGGAAGGCACTGGTGTCACCTTATCTCCGACAAGTATAATTTTATAACGTATTACGTTAGATAGAATAACGTAATAACGTATTACGTTATATAGTATAACGTTATACCGATTTACCTTATATAGAATAACGTTATAACGCATGACGTTCCGCAGAATAACGTTATAACGTATAACGTTATATAGAATAACGTAATAACGTATTATGCTACATAGTATAACGTTATAACGTATTACGCTTTATAGTGGAATTTTACAACGTATTACGTTATACAGAACAACGTAATAACGTATTATGTTATATAGTATAACGTTATATCGTATCACGTTATATAGTATAACGTTATACCGTATTACATTATACAGAGTAACGTTATAACGCATGACGTTCCCCAGAATAACGTTATAACGTATTACGTTATATGGTATAACGTTATAACGTATTACGTTATATAGTATAATGCTATATGGTATAACTTTATAACGTATTACGTTTTATAGTATAACGTTATAACGTATTACGTTAGGCAGTGTAACATTATAACGTACTACGTTATAGAGTATATCGCTATAACTTATTACGCTATATAGTATAATTTTATAACGTATTACGTTTTATAGTATAACGTTATAACCTATTACGTTAGGCAGTGTAACATTATAACGTACTACGTTATAGAGTATATCGCTATAACTTATTACGCTATATAGTATAATTTTATAACGTATTACGTTTTACAGTATAACGTTATAACGTATTACGTTAGGCAGTGTAACATTATAACGTACTACGTTATAGAGTATATCGCTATAACTTATTACGCTATATAGTATAGTTCAATAACGTATTATGTTACACAGAGCAGCGTAATAACGTATTGCGTTATGTAGTATAACGTTATAACGTATTACGTTTTATAGTAGAATTTTATAACGTATTACGTTATACAGAACAACGTAATAACGTATTACGTTATATAGTATAACGTTATAACGTATTACGTTATATAGTATAATTTTATAACGTATTACGTTCTATAGTATAACGTTATAACGTATTACGCTAGGCAGTGTAACATTATAACGTACTACGTTATAGAGTATATCGTTATAACCTATTACGCTATATAGTATAATTTTATAACGTATTACGTTTTATAGTATAACGTTATAACGTATTACGTTAGGCAGTGTAACATTATAACGTACTACGTTATAGAGTATATCGTTATAACTTACTACGCTATATAGTATAATTTTATAACGTATTACGTTCTACAGAACAACGTAGTAACGCATTACGTTATATAGTATAACGCTATAACGTATTACGTTCTGTAGTATAACGCTATATGGTATAACGTTATAACTTATTACGTTTTATAATACAACTTCATATCGTATTATGTTAGGTAGAATAACGTTACACCGTATTACGTTATACAGTATAACGTTATAACGTATGACATTACATAGAATTAAGTTATAACGTATTACGTTATATTGTATAACGTTATAACGTATTACGTTTTATAGTATAATTTTATAACGTATTACGTTATATAGGTATAACGTTATACCGTATTATATTATATAGAGGAACGTTGTAACGCATGACGTTCCACAGAATAACGTTGTAACGTATTACGACATATGGTTTAAAGTTATGAAGTATTACGTCTTAGAGAATAACGTTCTAACGTATTACGTTATACAGTATTATGTTATACCGTATTACATTATATAGAGTAACGTTATAACGCACGACGTGCCACAGAATAACGTTATAACTTATTACGTTATTCAGTATAACTTTATAACGTATTGCGTTATGAAGAATAACGTAATAAAGTATTACGTTATATAGTACAACGTTATGATGTATTACGTTATATAGTATAACGTTACATCGTATCACGTTATACAGTATAACGTTATAACGTATGACCTTACATAGAATTAAGTTATAACGTATTACGTTATATGGTATAACGTTATAACGTATTACGTTATATAGTATAACGTTATAATGTATTACGTTATATAGTATAACGTTACACCGTATTACGGTACACAGTATAACGTTATAACTTATGACATTACATAGAATTAAGTTATAACGTATTACGTTATATAGTATAACGTTATAACGTATTACGTTTTATACTATAATTTTATAACGTATTACGTTATAAAGGTATAACTTTATACCGTTTTACATTATATAGAGGAACGTTATAACGCATGACGTTCCACAGAATAACGTTGTAACGTATTACGACATATGGTTTAAAGTTATGAAGTATTACGTCTTAGAGAATAACGTTCTAACGTATTACGTTATATAGTATAATGTTATACCGTATTACATTATATCGAGTAACGTTATAACGCACGACGTGCCGCAGAATAACGTTATAACTTATTACGTTATTCACTATAACTTTATAACGTATTGCGTTAGGAAGAATAACGTAATAAAGTATTACGTTATATAGTATAACGTTATGACGTACTACGTTATATGGTATAACGTTAGAACGTATTACGTTATATAGTATAATGCTATATGGTATAACGTTATAACGTATTACGTTTTATATTATAACGTTATGACGTATTACGTTAGGCAGTGTAACATTATAACGTACTACGTTATAGAGTATATCGCTATAACTTATTACGCTATATAGTATAGTTCAATAACTTATTATATTACACAGAACAGCGTAATAACGTATTACGTTATATAGTATAACGTTATAACGTATTACGTTTTATACTATAATTTTATAACGTATTACGTTATAAAGGTATAACTTTATACCGTTTTACATTATATAGAGGAACGTTATAACGCATGACGTTCCACAGAATAACGTTGTAACGTATTACGACATATGGTTTAAAGTTATGAAGTATTACGTCTTAGAGAATAACGTTCTAACGTATTACGTTATATAGTATAATGTTATACCGTATCACATTATATAGAGTAACGTTATAACGCACGACGTGCCGCAGAATAACGTTATAACTTATTACGTTATTCACTATAACTTTATAACGTATTGCGTTATGAAGAATAACGTAATAAAGTATTACGTTATATAGTATAACGTTATGACGTATTACGTTATATGGTATAATGGTAGAACGTATTACGTTATATAGTATAATGCTATATGGTATAACGTTATAACGTATTACGTTTTATATTATAACGTTATGACGTATTACGTTAGGCAGTGTAACATTATAACGTACTACGTTATAGAGTATATCGCTATAACTTATTACGCTATATAGTATAGTTCAATAACGTATTATATTACACAGAACAGCGTAATAACGTATTACGTTATGTAGTATAACGTTATAACGTATTACGTTATATAGTAGGATTTTATAACGTATTACGTTATACAGAACAACGTAATAACGTATTACGTTATATAGTATAATTTTATAACGTATTACGTTATATAGTACAATGTTATACCGTATTACATTACATAGAGTAACGTTATAACGCATGACGTGCCGCAGAATAACGTTATAACTTATTACGTTATTCAGTATAACTTTATAACGTATTGCGTTATGAAGAATAACGTAATAAAGTATTCCGTTATATAGTATAACGTTATAACGTATTACGTTATATAGTATAATTTTATAACGTATTACGTTATATAGTACAATGTTATACCGTATTACATTATATAGAGTAACGTTATAACGCATGACGTCCGCAGAATAACGTTATAACTGATTACGTTATTGAGTATAACTTTATAACGTATTACGTTAGGCAGTGTAACATTATAACGTACTACGTTATAGAGTATATCGTTATAATTTACTACGCTATATAGTATAATTTTATAACGTATTACGTTATACAGAACAACGTAATAACGCATTACGTTATATAGTATAACGCTATAACGTATTACATTCTGTAGTATAACGCTATATGGTATAACGTTATAACTTATTACGTTTTATAATACAACTTCATATCGTATTATGTTAGGTAGAATAACGTTACACCGTATTACGTTATACAGTATAACGTTATAACGTATGACATTACATAGAATTAAGTTATAACGTATTACGTTATATTGTATAACGTTATAACGTATTATTGCTTCTTATAGTATAATTTTATAACGTATTACGCTATATAGGTATAACGTTATACCGTATTACATTATATAGAGGGAACGCCGTAACGCATGACGCACCCACAGAATAATTGTAACGTATTACGACATATGGTTTAAAAGTTATGAAGTATTACGGTCTTAGAGAATAACGTTCTTGATCGTATTACGTTATACAGTATTATGTTATACCGTATTACATTATACAGAGTAACGTTATAACGCACGACGTGCCGCAGAATAACGTTTTAACTTATTACGTTATTCACTATAACTTTATAACGTATTGCGTTATGAAGAATAACGTAATAAAGTATTACGTTATATAGTATAACGTTATGACGTATTACGTTATATGGTATAATGTTAGAACGTATTACGTTATATAGTATAATGCTATATGGTATAACGTTATAACGTATTACGGTTTATATTATAACGTTATGACGTATTACGTTAGGCAGTGTAACATTATAACGTACTACGTTATAGAGTATATCGCTATAACTTATTACGCTATATAGTATAGTTCAATAACGTATTATATTACACAGAACAGCGTAATAACGTATTACGTTATGTAGTATAACGTTATAACGTATTACGTTATATAGTAGAATTTTATAACGTATTACGTTATACAGAACAACGTAATAACGTATTACGTTATATAGTATAATTTTATAACGTATTACGTTATATAGTACAATGTTATACCGTATTATATTACATAGAGTAACGTTATAACGCATGACGTGCCGCAGAATAACGTTATAACTTATTACGTTATTCACTATAACTTTATAACGTATTGCGTTATGAAGAATAACGTAATAAAGTATTCCGTTATATAGTATAACGTTATAACGTATTACGTTATATAGTATAATTTTATAACGTATTGCGTTATATAGTACAATGTTATACCGTATTACATTATATAGAGTAACGTTATAACGCATGACGTCCGCAGAATAACGTTATAACTGATTACGTTATTCAGTATAACTTTATAACGTATTACGTTAGGCAGTGTAACATTATAACGTACCACGTTATAGAGTATATCGTTATAATTTACTACGCTATATAGTATAATTTTATAACGTATTACGTTATACAGAACAACGTAATAACGCATTACGTTATATAGTATAACGCCATAACGTATTACGTTCTGTAGTATAACGCTATATGGTATAACGTTATAACTTATTACGTTTTATAATACAACTTCATATCGTATTATGTTAGGTAGAATAACGTTACACCGTATTACGTTATACAGTATAACGTTATAACGTATGACATTACATAGAATTGAGTTATAACGTATTACGTTATATTGTATAACGTTATAACGTATTACGTTTTATAGTATAATTTTATAACGTATTACGTTATATAGGTATAACGTTATACCGTATTACATTATATAGAGGAACGTTGTAACGCATGACGTTCCACAGAATAACGTTGGAACGTATTACGACATATGGTTTAAAGTTATGAAGTATTACGTCTTAGAGAATAACGTTCTGACGTATTACGTTATACAGTATTATGTTATACCGTATTACATTATATAGAGTAACGTTATAACGCACGACGTGCCACAGAATAACGTTATAACTTATTACGTTATTCAGTATAACTTTATAACGTATTGCGTTATGAAGAATAACGTAATAAAGTGTTACGTTATATAGTATAACGTTATGACGTATTACGTTATATAGTATAACGTTACATCGTATCACGTTATACAGTATAACGTTATAACGTATGACATTACATAGAATTAAGTTATAACGTATTACGTTATATGGTATAACGTTATAACGTATTACGTTATATAGTATAACGCTATATGGTATAACGTTATAATGTATTACGTTTTATAGTATAACTTTATATCGTATTATGTTAGATAGAATAACGTAATAACGTATTACGTTATATAGTATAACGTTATAACTTATTACGTTATTCAGTATAACTTTATAACGTATTACGTTATAAAGAATAACGTAATAACGTATGTTACGCCGCCTAAAACATCCGCACGCCAGCCCGCGCGACCGGACAGCGGTTGCTGTCCTGCGTAACGTCACTTCGACCCTCAATAAACCTAAGGACCCACCATAACTTTCACTTGCCTGCATTGTTTCGCCATATGTATTCAATCCGTTGTCTTGAAGAATTTCTAAAGCTTAAAAATATGCTCGAAACACAGTCGGTTTTAGAGGTGTCCTTGGGTTTATTAGTCGCCTTTAAAAGACGGAGAAAGCGGGTATGCACCCATTAGGAAAATCCGAATAGCCCTGTAATAAAACAAGCTAGGGTTTTCTCACGCGCACAGTCATCTACGCACCACGATGGTAGGAGATTCCCTACTCATCCCTTCGAGCAGTAGTGCAGGTCATGACCAATCGACACCGCGGATCGCTACCCTCACTTTTCCTAACGAAAGTGGGATCAACGAATGCGCGTTCTTTAGGCACAGGGGCACACCCACACCGAACTTTTCTTCCGTATTAAAAAAAAGAGCGACAGACAGTCTACCAACTAACGCCTAACGCAGCAGTCTACACATAGCGCGAGAGTTGCATACTTCACGCACATCTTTTGTCGGTTCTCGGTGTTGCCGAACATACATCTTCTCTCCTAAACATATCACAGTGCTAAGTCCATTGACACATTAATTTCCATTATAAGAGCCCTGCTCTAGCGTACATGTCTATCGCATCTTCGTGCGACAAGTTGTTAACTATTTATTTCTCTACGTCAGTGTAACTAAGTGTTGGAAATATATACTTTATAATACTGTGAATACCAGTGTTATACAAATTCAATCACCCCTTATTATCTCAACGGAAATCAGGGGATCGATCAATTCGTGGTGTCGATTGTTATAATCGTAACGGGGATTTACGACCCCCGTTGACGTCTATCCTCGCGATTACGTCTCCCCGCGATTGGTCGAAATTACAACGTATTACGTTATATAGTATAACGTTATAACGTATTACGTTATATAGTATAACGTTATAATGTATTACGTTATATAGTATAACGTTACACCGTATTACGGTACACAGTATAACGTTATAACTTATGACATTACATAGAATTAAGTTATAACGTATTACGTTATATAGTATAACGTTATAACGTATTACGTTATATAGTATAATGCTATATGGTATAACTTTATAACGTATTACGTTTTATAGTATAACGTTATAACCTATTACGTTAGGCAGTGTAACATTATAACGTACTACGTTATAGAGTATATCGCTATAACTTATTACGCTATATAGTATAGTTCAATAACGTATTATGTTACACAGAGCAGCGTAATAACGTATTGCGTTATGTAGTATAACGTTATAACGTATTACGTTTTATAGTAGAATTTTATAACGTATTACGTTATACAGAACAACGTAATAACGTATTACGTTATATAGTATAACGTTATAACGTATTACGTTATATAGTATAATTTATAACGTATGTTATATAAAAGCCAAATGTTGTTCGTATTAAGTATTATATAGAGTAACGTTATAAATGCGGTTTTAGACGTCCGCAGTGAATAACAAGAGAATTGATTATTAAAAATTATCTAGTAGAATCTTTATACCGCATGTTAGTAGTATTATAACGTACTTCATGTTATAGTAGGTCTGTAATCCTTACCACGCCATAGTATACCTTATAACGTATTTACGCCAGTAACGCACAACGCATTACGTTACATATAGCATAACGCACGTATTACGCCCTGTAACGCCATAACTGGCTGCTTTAGCCACAACTTCATATCGTATTATGTTAGGTAGAATAACGTTACACCGTATTACGTTATACAGTATAACGTTACAACGTATGACATTACATAGAATTAAGTTATAACGTATTACGTTATATAGTATAACGTTATAACGTATTACGTTTTATACTATAATTTTATAACGTATTACGTTATAAAGGTATAACGTTATACCGTTTTACATTATATAGAGGAACGTTATAACGCATGACGTTCCACAGAATAACGTTGTAACGTATTACGACATATGGTTTAAAGTTATGAAGCATTACGTCTTAGAGAATAACGTTCTAACGTATTACGTTATATAGTATAATGTTATACCGTATTACATTATATAGAGTAACGTTATAACGCACGACGTGCCGCAGAATAACGTTATAATTTATTACGTTATTCACTATAACTTTATAACGTATTGCGTTATGAAGAATAACGTAATAAAGTATTACGTTATATAGTATAACGTTATGACGTATTACGTTATATGGTATAATGTTAGAACGTATTACGTTATATAGTATAATGCTATATGGTATAACGTTATAACGTATTACGTTTTATATTATCACGTTATGACGTATTACGTTAGGCAGTGTAACATTATAACGTACTACGTTATAGAGTATATCGCTATAACTTATAACGCTATATAGTATAGTTCAATAACGTGTTATGTTACACAGAACAGCGTAATAACGTATTACGTTATGTAGTATAACGTTATAACGTATTACGTTATATAGTAGAATTTTATAACGTATTACGATATACAGAACAACGTAATAACGTATTACGTTATATAGTATAATTTTATAACGTATTACGTTATATAGTACAATGTTATACCGTATTACATTATATAGAGTAACGTTATAACGCATGACGTGCCGCAGAACAACGTTATAACTTATTACGTTATTCACTATAACTTTATAACGTATTGCGTTATGAAGAATAACGTAATAAAGTATTCCGTTATATAGTATAACGTTATAACGTATTACGTTATATAGTATAATTTTATAACGTATTACGCTATATAGTACAATGTTATACCGTAATACATTATATAGAGTAACATTATAACGCATGACGTCCGCAGAATAACGTTATAACTGATTACGTTATTCAGTATAACTTTATAACGTATTACGTTAGGCAGTGTAACATTATAACGTACCACGTTATAGAGTATATCGTTATAATTTACTACGCTATATAGTATAATTTTATAACGTATTACGTTATACAGAACAACGTAATAACGCATTACGTTATATAGTATAACGCTATAACGTATTACGTTCTGTAGTA